>NW_027315746.1:36908326-36928326 GCF_026437365.1 Eucyclogobius newberryi | reverse complement strand
GCAGGAGGCAGACTGTTGGAGAGGATGTGGCAGCAGGAGGCAGATTGTTGGAGAGGATGTGGCAGCAGGAGGCAGACTGTTGGAGAGGATGTGGCAGCAGGAGGCAGACTGTTGGAGAGGATGTGGCAGCAGGAGGCAGACTGTTGGAGAGGATGTGGCAGCAGGAGACAGACTGTTGGAGAGGATGTGGCAGCAGGAGGCAGACTGTTGGAGAGGATGTGGCAGCAGGAGACAGACTGTTGGAGAGGATGTGGCAGCAGGAGGCAGACTGTTGGAGAGGATGTGGCAGCAGGAGGCAGACTGTTGGAGAGGATGTGGCAGCAGGAGACAGACTGTTGGAGAGGATGTGGCAGCAGGAGGCAGACTGTTGGAGAGGATGTGGCAGCAGGAGGCAGACTGTTGGACATTTCCATTCCCCTGAACTTTAGAACTGTGAACTTGGGCTTCAAAACTCCTGCCATGGACACTATAAATGGATACTTTTGTCATGTACTTTTGGCATATACTTTTGCCAAAAGTACATGCTAAAAGTACATAACATATACTTTTATGAGATGGGGACAGACATCAGACAAATGGAGAAACTGACACATTAGTTTGGAAATGCACAAATTCCACAGACTTTGGACTAAATGGGACTTTTAAGTTAATTAAATGTTAATGTAGTTTGGCCCTGATTGGACTTGTACTTCTGTTTATGGAGGTGTCCTTGAGTTATTACTCTCTGCTCTTTTGTGTTCTATATCAACTCATAGAAATAAGTAAATAAATACAATATAAAAGTCTTCTCTTCTTTTCTGTGGCAGGTATGACAAAGACCGCTCCCAAAGTCTCTCTGAAACTTGAAGTGAAACCGACCGAGCCCCTCCTTCTCAAGCCCCTCCCCCTCAAGCCCCTCCCCCTCAAGCCCCTCCCTCCTGCTGCCAACACACACCCCAGCAACGGACAGATCCACTCCCAGTTCCACAGTTACTACGTGAAGGCCCCCGCCAAGGGGCCCCCGCCGGAGGAGCTGGAGGGTCTGGAGGACGACTTCCACCCGTCCAGCCTGGCCCGCTCAGCCCCGCCCACAAAAACTTTAGGACCCACAACCACCAGGGCCTCAGACGCCCGGACCCCGTCTCCAGCGCCGCCACAGGACGTCTCCAAACCTGCTGAGGCCAAACCCAAACGACAGGAGTCCAAACCAAAGAGCCTGGCTGAGACCAAGAAAGCCAGTGTGGACGTGGTACAAGATCTGGAGGAGGAGGAGACGGTGAGTGAGAAGTGCTTCAGTCGCTGAAAGGGGAAGCACCAGCTACAATGTTCTTAAATCAGATGTTTGGACTTTGTAAAGTTAATAAACCAAATCCATTTACACCACGAGAAAAGCACCACAGCACAACTCCTCCACTGAGCATGTGCAGACGCCTCGACTCCACTGAGCATGTGCAGACGCCTCGACTCCACTGAGCATGTGCAGACGCCTCGACTCCACTGAGCATGTGCAGACGCCTCGACTCCACTGAGCATGTGCAGACGCCTCGACTCCACTGAGCATGTGCAGACGCCTCGACTCCACTGAGCATGTGCAGACGCCTCGACTCCACTGAGCATGTGCAGACGCCTCGACTCCACTGAGCATGTGCAGACGCCTCGACTCCACTGAGCATGTGCAGACGCCTCGACTCCACTGAGCATGTGCAGACGCCTCGACTCCACTGAGCATGTGCAGCATGTGCAGACGCCTCGACTCCACTGAGCATGTGCAGACGCCTCGACTCCACTGAGCATGTGCAGACGCCTCGACTCCACTGAGCATGTGCAGACGCCTCGACTCCACTGAGCATGTGCAGACGCCTCGACTCCACTGAGCATGTGCAGACGCCTCGACTCCACTGAGCATGTGCAGACGCCTCGACTCCACTGAGCATGTGCAGACGCCTCGACTCCACTGAGCATGTGCAGACGCCTCGACTCCACTGAGCATGTGCAGACGCCTCGACTCCACTGAGCATGTGCAGACGCCTCGACTCCACTGAGCATGTGCAGACGCCTCGACTCCACTGAGCATGTGCAGACGCCTCGACTCCACTGAGCATGTGCAGACGCCTCGACTCCACTGAGCATGTGCAGACGCCTCGACTCCACTGAGCATGTGCAGACGCCTCGACTCCACTGAGCATGTGCAGACGCCTCGACTCCACTGAGCATGTGCAGACGCCTCGACTCCACTGAGCATGTGCAGACGCCTCGACTCCACTGAGCATGTGCAGACGCCTCGACTCCACTGAGCATGTGCAGACGCCTCGACTCCACTGAGCATGTGCAGACGCCTCGACTCCACTGAGCATGTGCAGACGCCTCGACTCCACTGAGCATGTGCAGACGCCTCGACTCCACTGAGCATGTGCAGACGCCTCGACTCCACTGAGCATGTGCAGACGCCTCGACTCCACTGAGCATGTGCAGCATGTGCAGACGCCTCGACTCCACTGAGCATGTGCAGACGCCTCGACTCCACTGAGCATGTGCAGACGCCTCGACTCCACTGAGCATGTGCAGACGCCTCGACTCCACTGAGCATGTGCAGACGCCTCGACTCCACTGAGCATGTGCAGACGCCTCGACTCCACTGAGCATGTGCAGACGCCTCGACTCCACTGAGCATGTGCAGACGCCTCGACTCCACTGAGCATGTGCAGACGCCTCGACTCCACTGAGCATGTGCAGACGCCTCGACTCCACTGAGCATGTGCAGACGCCTCGACTCCACTGAGCATGTGCAGACGCCTCGACTCCACTGAGCATGTGCAGACGCCTCGACTCCACTGAGCATGTGCAGACGCCTCGACTCCACTGAGCATGTGCAGACGCCTCGACTCCACTGAGCATGTGCAGACGCCTCGACTCCACTGAGCATGTGCAGACGCCTCGACTCCACTGAGCATGTGCAGACGCCTCGACTCCACTGAGCATGTGCAGACGCCTCGACTCCACTGAGCATGTGCAGACGCCTCGACTCCACTGAGCATGTGCAGACGCCTCGACTCCACTGAGCATGTGCAGACGCCTCGACTCCACTGAGCATGTGCAGGACGACTCAGACGCACGTCTGCTGCTGAGTGTATTTTACGGACGTGAGTCCGGGGCGTTTGTCTTCAAAGGCGTCTAACTTTGGGCGTGACTTTGAGGCTGTGGTTATTTTATTACTTGGTTTACGGATCCGCCGCACTTAGATTATTGATAATTGATCATTGATAATATAAATAAAATGTATTATTATAAAAAAATATATATAAAGTACCGCCGACTAAATGAAATATAAAAAGCGGTATTTAGTCAAAAGATTAGAGCGCATGAAGCGTGACGGAGCCGCTCGGCCCCTGCGCGGTCACGGCGAGAGCGCGCGCCCGTTTCCGCCACCTTTATATCACAAAGACACATTTTAAACCCGTTTACCACATTTTAGAAGTGTGAGTTCAGAGTGTAAAACACTAAATCTACTGTTGCACGCTCCTGCGCGGGGGTCTCCCCTCTCTCCTCTCGTGGTCCGTTTTGGGAAAACCCGGAAGAAAAAATCTTTTGAAATTGAAATTATATTTCGCCTGTTCAATATATTTAATTTAAAAATGCGTAAACCAAGTAATAAAATAACTACGGCCAAATGAGACGAATACAAAAACAGTAAAACAAAGCAGTAAATATGAGCCCTAAAAAGCCTTTGACTCTGTTATCTGGCCTTTTTTATAAAATGTGTTGCAAATTTCAAAAAGATGATTTAATAATGGGAAACATTGGGCTACGATGGTACAACATCAAGAATGAAAAAATAATGGCCATTTGACAGATCAACGTTTGGAAAGAGGGATGAGACAGGGCTGTGCCTGGTCTCCCCTGGTCTGCTTTGTATTTTGGAACCATTGGCCCAAACACTTGACAGGACAGAACATAGACCCCTGCGATGCAGATGATGTCTTACTATGTTTAACCAAATGTCATGCATTTCCTTCATGTCATTGCTATTGTCTCGATACAAACTGAATCCCCTTTGGCATTTCAAATGACCGAACCATTTAAATGTGTGACAAACTTTACTCTTCTTTATTCCACTATAAAGAAATGGAATCTAATCCCATAATTTATTCTAAGTCAAAGTATTGAAACTACAAAAATTTATGTTTTGCCCAAAGGTTTTGTACCAAATAGAACTGACTCAAGGTCTGGAGGACAAAAGGTCAAAGGTTTTTCACCAGATGTAAAAGAGAATCACATGAAAAGATTTGATGAGTTGAAAGAGAAACAGACTTTTATAGTTTTTTACATTATAACTTCCCACTGAGTCCAGACATTTGTGTGTGAAATGTGCATGTTTCTCCACGTGTCTGGTTGGGTTTCCAGGAGAAACTGTGGTTCCCAGGAGCCACACCATTATCGTGTCCTGTTGCTCAGAAATACGGGACTGAAATTATAAATTTTTTACGTCGTCTTCCCACTCCGTTTCAGAACTATGTAGTTGGGCCTTAAAATTCCTGCCATGGACACAATCAATGGATACTCAAGGTTCAAGATTGACTTATTTTGTCCCACAAGTGGCTCATTTGTCTTGACCCATTCTGCCATCGATGCAGTGCAATGAAATACACAATCCATAAATCCATAATACCATATTACATTCATGAGGTGCAGTTACAGGAACCCTAACCCTGTCGGTCCTTGTTCAGGAACCTCACATTCTGAACCTTGTACTTAAGTAATAACTGGTGCTCTGGGTACAGTACATGCAAAGGGTCTTTCGGGGTCTGATGAGCCCGACGCAGAGGGGCCCGTTCATAATGCTCTGCATCGCTCCTGCTCATTTAGACCCAACTGTGTCTAAAGTCGATGCCCAGCTACAATTGCATCGTTAAACTAAATGATATTTTTCAAAAACTTCAATCCGGTTTTAGAAACTGCCCATATAACATTTTTTTAACAACTTTCATTTAAGTTTTTATTTTTAAAAAAAAGCCTTGCCAGTGGAGTCCCCCAAGGATCAGTTTTGTTTTCATGATGTTGATTTGCTCCAATGTCCTTCTGCTGTTTTGCCTCTTAACACAAAGTCAGGCTGCTGGAACATTATAAAAGGTGAACGTCGCGCAGCCTCAAAGTTTGAGTGCTACACCAAAAAAAGATGACAATTATTAAGAATATTTAGGGGTCGCACATCTTCAAAAATCTATAATTGCTGAAACGCATTAGCGTTTACTTGTTTGTTCTAGCCAAATACAAAAGTTGTGAGTATCTTTGTCCTAGTTTTTTTTTTAATGAAGATTCATTTTATTTATTTAAACAGGGAAAAGAGTTTTCGTGGCTCCTGGTTAAACACAACACCAAATAAACAACAGACAAACACAGGATAAAATGAACAAATACATAAAAACACATTTACACATACAATATGAGATACATTTAGATGTGCAACCCCTAAATATTTGAATAAGCTCTGTTGGAACACTTGTAAATGTCTAAATGAAGTGTAAAAAAACAAAACTAAATTGTAATATTTGGTGATTGCCCTGATTCAGATGCTTTTAGTGAGTTTCATTTTATGGTTGTCCTTTTGTTCAAAGTCTGACTCTTCATAAGAACGTTGAACCTGTCAAAGAGATTAGTTCCTGGAAACAGTCGTCCACTCACCGACTGTGGCCTTGACCAGTGCTCAGTCCACAGACTACACCTGGACTACACCTGGACTACACCTGGTCTACACCTGGACTACACCTGGTCTACACCTGGACTACACCTGGACTACACCAGGACTACACAAGGACTACACCTGGACTACACCTGGTCTACAGCTGGACTACATCTGGTCTACACCTGGTCTACAGCTGGACTACACCTGGACTACACCTGGACTACACCTGGTCTACAGCTGGACTACACCTGGACTACACCTGGACTACACCTGGTCTACAGCTGGACTACATCTGGTCTACACCTGGACTACACCTGGACTACACCTGGTCTACAGCTGGTCTACAGCTGGTCTACAACTGGTCTACAACTGGTCTACAGCTGGTCTACAGCTGGTCTACAGCTGGTCTACAACTGGTCTACAACTGGTCTACAGCTGGTCTACAACTGGTCTACAGCTGGTCTACAACTGGTCTACAGCTGGTCTACAGCTGGTCAACTGGTCTACAGCTGGTCTACAGCTGGTCTACAGCTGGTCTACAACTGGTCTACAGCTGGTCTACAGCTGGTCTACAGCTGGTCTACAGCTGGTCTACAGCTGGTCTACAACTGGTCTACAGCTGGTCTACAGCTGGTCTACAGCTGGTCTACAGCTGGTCTACAACTGGTCTACAGCTGGTCTACAGCTGGTCTACAACTGGTCTACAGCTGGTCTACAACTGGTCTACAGCTGGTCTACAACTGGTCTACAACTGGTCTACAGCTGGTCTACAACTGGTCTACAACTGGTCTACAGCTGGTCTACAGCTGGTCTACAGCTGGTCTACAACTGGTCTACAGCTGGTCTACAGCTGGTCTACTGCTGGTCTACAGCTGGTCTACAGCTGGTCTACAACTGGTCTACAGCTGGTCTACAGCTGGTCTACAGCTGGTCTACAGCTGGTCTACAACTGGTCTACAGCTGGTCTACAACTGGTCTACAGCTGGTCTACAGCTGGTCTACAGCTGGTCTACAGCTGGTCTACAACTGGTCTACAGCTGGTCTACAACTGGTCTACAGCTGGTCTACAGCTGGTCTACAGCTGGTCTACAGCTGGTCTACAGCTGGTCTACAGCTGGTCTACAGCTGGTCTACAACTGGTCTACAGCTGGTCTACAGCTGGTCTACAACTGGTCTACAGCTGGTCTACAGCTGGTCTACACCTGGACTACACCTGGACTACACCTGGACTACACCTGGTCTACAGCTGGTCTACAGCTGGTCTACAGCTGGTCTACAGCTGGTCTACAGCTGGTCTACAGCTGGTCTACAACTGGTCTACAGCTGGTCTACAGCTGGTCTACAGCTGGTCTACAGCTGGTCTACAACTGGTCTACAGCTGGTCTACAGCTGGTCTACAACTGGTCTACAGCTGGTCTACAGCTGGTCTACACCTGGACTACACCTGGACTACACCTGGACTACACCTGGTCTACAACTGGTCTACAGCTGGTCTACAGCTGGTCTACAGCTGGTCTACAGCTGGTCTACACCTGGACTACACCTGGACTACATCTGGTCTACACCTGGTCTACAGCTGGACTACACCTGGACTACACCTGGTCTACAGCTGGACTACATCTGGTCTACACCTGGACTACACCTGGACTACACCTGGTCTACAGCTGGTCTACAGCTGGTCTACAGCTGGTCTACAACTGGTCTACAGCTGGTCTACAACTGGTCTACAGCTGGTCTACAGCTGGTCTACAGCTGGTCTACAGCTGGTCTACAGCTGGTCTACAACTGGTCTACAGCTGGTCTACAACTGGTCTACAGCTGGTCTACAGCTGGTCTACAACTGGTCTACAGCTGGTCTACAACTGGTCTACAGCTGGTCTACAACTGGTCTACAGCTGGTCTACAACTGGTCTACAGCTGGTCTACCACTGGTCTACAGCTGGTCTACAGCTGGTCTACAGCTGGTCTACAACTGGTCTACAGCTGGTCTACAGCTGGTCAACTGGTCTACAGCTGGTCTACAGCTGGTCTACAGCTGGTCTACAACTGGTCTACAGCTGGTCTACAGCTGGTCTACAGCTGGTCTACAGCTGGTCTACAACTGGTCTACAGCTGGTCTACAGCTGGTCTACAACTGGTCTACAGCTGGTCTACAGCTGGTCTACAGCTGGTCTACAGCTGGTCTACACCTGGTCTACAGCTGGTCTACAGCTGGTCTACAACTGGTCTACAACTGGTCTACAGCTGGTCTACAGCTGGTCTACAGCTGGTCTACAACTGGTCTACAACTGGTCTACAGCTGGTCTACAACTGGTCTACAGCTGGTCTACAACTGGTCTACAGCTGGTCTACAGCTGGTCAACTGGTCTACAGCTGGTCTACAGCTGGTCTACAGCTGGTCTACAACTGGTCTACAGCTGGTCTACAGCTGGTCTACAGCTGGTCTACAGCTGGTCTACAGCTGGTCTACAACTGGTCTACAGCTGGTCTACAGCTGGTCTACAGCTGGTCTACAGCTGGTCTACAACTGGTCTACAGCTGGTCTACAGCTGGTCTACAACTGGTCTACAGCTGGTCTACAACTGGTCTACAGCTGGTCTACAACTGGTCTACAACTGGTCTACAGCTGGTCTACAACTGGTCTACAACTGGTCTACAGCTGGTCTACAGCTGGTCTACAGCTGGTCTACAACTGGTCTACAGCTGGTCTACAACTGGTCTACTGCTGGTCTACAGCTGGTCTACAGCTGGTCTACAACTGGTCTACAGCTGGTCTACAGCTGGTCTACAGCTGGTCTACAGCTGGTCTACAACTGGTCTACAGCTGGTCTACAACTGGTCTACAGCTGGTCTACAGCTGGTCTACAGCTGGTCTACAGCTGGTCTACAACTGGTCTACAGCTGGTCTACAACTGGTCTACAGCTGGTCTACAGCTGGTCTACAGCTGGTCTACAGCTGGTCTACAGCTGGTCTACAGCTGGTCTACAACTGGTCTACAGCTGGTCTACAGCTGGTCTACAACTGGTCTACAGCTGGTCTACAGCTGGTCTACACCTGGACTACACCTGGACTACACCTGGACTACACCTGGTCTACAGCTGGTCTACAGCTGGTCTACAGCTGGTCTACAGCTGGTCTACAGCTGGTCTACAGCTGGTCTACAACTGGTCTACAGCTGGTCTACAGCTGGTCTACAACTGGTCTACAGCTGGTCTACAGCTGGTCTACACCTGGACTACACCTGGACTACACCTGGACTACACCTGGTCTACAACTGGTCTACAGCTGGTCTACAGCTGGTCTACAGCTGGTCTACAGCTGGTCTACACCTGGACTACACCTGGACTACATCTGGTCTACACCTGGTCTACAGCTGGACTACACCTGGACTACACCTGGACTACACCTGGTCTACAGCTGGACTACATCTGGTCTACACCTGGACTACACCTGGACTACACCTGGTCTACAGCTGGTCTACAGCTGGTCTACAGCTGGTCTACAACTGGTCTACAGCTGGTCTACAACTGGTCTACAGCTGGTCTACAGCTGGTCTACAGCTGGTCTACAGCTGGTCTACAGCTGGTCTACAACTGGTCTACAGCTGGTCTACAACTGGTCTACAGCTGGTCTACAGCTGGTCTACAACTGGTCTACAGCTGGTCTACAACTGGTCTACAGCTGGTCTACAACTGGTCTACAGCTGGTCTACAACTGGTCTACAGCTGGTCTACCACTGGTCTACAGCTGGTCTACAGCTGGTCTACAGCTGGTCTACAACTGGTCTACAGCTGGTCTACAGCTGGTCAACTGGTCTACAGCTGGTCTACAGCTGGTCTACAGCTGGTCTACAACTGGTCTACAGCTGGTCTACAGCTGGTCTACAGCTGGTCTACAGCTGGTCTACAACTGGTCTACAGCTGGTCTACAGCTGGTCTACAACTGGTCTACAGCTGGTCTACAGCTGGTCTACAGCTGGTCTACAGCTGGTCTACAACTGGTCTACAGCTGGTCTACAGCTGGTCTACAACTGGTCTACAGCTGGTCTTCAACTGGTCTACAGCTGGTCTACAACTGGTCTACAGCTGGTCTACAGCTGGTCTACAACTGGTCTACAGCTGGTCTACAACTGGTCTACAACTGGTCTACAGCTGGTCTACAGCTGGTCTACAGCTGGTCTACAACTGGTCTACAGCTGGTCTACAACTGGTCTACAGCTGGTCTACAGCTGGTCTACACCTGGTCTACAGCTGGTCTACAGCTGGTCTACAGCTGGTCTACAGCTGGTCTACAACTGGTCTACAGCTGGTCTACAACTGGTCTACAGCTGGTCTACAGCTGGTCTACAACTGGTCTACAGCTGGTCTACAGCTGGTCTACAACTGGTCTACAGCTGGTCTACAGCTGGTCTACAGCTGGTCTACAACTGGTCTACAGCTGGTCTACAACTGGTCTACAGCTGGTCTACAACTGGTCTACAGCTGGTCTACAGCTGGTCTACAACTGGTCTACAGCTGGTCTACAGCTGGTCTACAACTGGTCTACAGCTGGTCTACAGCTGGTCTACAGCTGGTCTACAACTGGTCTACAGCTGGTCTACAGCTGGTCTACAACTGGTCTACAGCTGGTCTACAACTGGTCTACAGCTGGTCTACAGCTGGTCTACAACTGGTCTACAGCTGGTCTACAGCTGGTCTACAACTGGTGTACAGCTGGTCTACAGCTGGTCTACAGCTGGTCTACAGCTGGTCTACAGCTGGTCTACAGCTGGTCTACAGCTGGTCTACAACTGGTCTACAGCTGGTCTACAGCTGGTCTACAGCTGGTCTACAACTGGTCTACAGCTGGTCTACAACTGGTCTACAGCTGGTCTACAACTGGTCTACAGCTGGTCTACAGCTGGTCTACAGCTGGTCTACAACTGGTCTACAACTGGTCTACAGCTGGTCTACAGCTGGTCTACAACTGGTCTACAACTGGTCTACAGCTGGTCTACAGCTGGTCTACAACTGGTGTACAGCTGGTCTACAGCTGGTCTACAACTGGTCTACAACTGGTCTACAGCTGGTCTACAACTGGTCTACAGCTGGTCTACAGCTGGTCTACAACTGGTCTACAGCTGGTCTACAACTGGTCTACAACTGGTCTACAGCTGGTCTACAGCTGGTCTACAGCTGGTCTACAGCTGGTCTACAGCTGGTCTACAGCTGGTCTACAACTGGTCTACAGCTGGTCTACAACTGGTCTACAGCTGGTCTACAGCTGGTCTACAGCTGGTCTACAGCTGGTCTACAACTGGTCTACAGCTGGTCTACAGCTGGTCTACAGCTGGTCTACAGCTGGTCTACAACTGGTCTACAGCTGGTCTACAGCTGGTCTACAACTGGTCTACAGCTGGTCTACAACTGGTCTACAGCTGGTCTACAACTGGTCTACAGCTGGTCTACAGCTGGTCTACAGCTGGTCTACAACTGGTCTACAGCTGGTCTACAGCTGGTCTACAGCTGGTCTACAGCTGGTCTACAACTGGTCTACAGCTAGTCTACAACTGGTCTACAGCTGGTCTACAGCTGGTCTACAACTGGTCTACAGCTGGTCTACAACTGGTCTACAACTGGTGTACAGCTGGTCTACAGCTGGTCTACAGCTGGTCTACAGCTGGTCTACAGCTGGTCTACAACTGGTCTACAGCTGGTCTACAGCTGGTCTACAACTGGTCTACAGCTGGTCTACAGCTGGTCTACAACTGGTCTACAGCTGGTCTACAACTGGTCTACAGCTGGTCTACAGCTGGTCTACAGCTGGTCTACAGCTGGTCTACAACTGGTCTACAGCTGGTCTACAACTGGTCTACAGCTGGTCTACAGCTGGTCTACAGCTGGTCTACAACTGGTCTACAGCTGGTCTACAGCTGGTCTACAACTGGTCTACAGCTGGTCTACAGCTGGTCTACAGCTGGTCTACAACTGGTCTACAGCTGGTCTACAGCTGGTCTACAACTGGTCTACAGCTGGTCTACAACTGGTCTACAGCTGGTCTACAGCTGGTCTACAACTGGTCTACAGCTGGTCTACAGCTGGTCTACAACTGGTCTACAGCTGGTCTACAACTGGTCTACAGCTGGTCTACAGCTGGTCTACAGCTGGTCTACAGCTGGTCTACAACTGGTCTACAGCTGGTCTACAGCTGGTCTACAACTGGTCTACAGCTGGTCTACAGCTGGTCTACAGCTGGTCTACAGCTGGTCTACAACTGGTCTACAGCTGGTCTACAACTGGTCTACAGCTGGTCTACAACTGGTCTACCACTGGTCTACAGCTGGTCTACAGCTGGTCTACAACTGGTCTACAGCTGGTCTACAGCTGGTCTACAACTGGTCTACAGCTGGTCTACAGCTGGTCTACAACTGGTCTACAGCTGGTCTACAACTGGTCTACAGCTGGTCTACAACTGGTCTACAGCTGGTCTACAACTGGTCTACAGCTGGTCTACAGCTGGTCTACAACTGGTCTACAGCTGGTCTACAGCTGGTCTACAGCTGGTCTACAACTGGTCTACAGCTGGTCTACAACTGGTCTACAACTGGTCTACAACTGGTCTACAGCTGGTCTACAGCTGGTCTACAACTGGTCTACAGCTGGTCTACAACTGGTCTACAGCTGGTCTACAGCTGGTCAACTGGTCTACAGCTGGTCTACAGCTGGTCTACAGCTGGTCTACAACTGGTCTACAGCTGGTCTACAGCTGGTCTACAGCTGGTCTACAGCTGGTCTACAACTGGTCTACAGCTGGTCTACAGCTGGTCTACAGCTGGTCTACAGCTGGTCTACAACTGGTCTACAGCTGGTCTACAGCTGGTCTACAGCTGGTCTACAACTGGTCTACAGCTGGTCTACAACTGGTCTACAGCTGGTCTACAGCTGGTCTACAGCTGGTCTACAACTGGTCTACAACTGGTCTACAGCTGGTCTACAGCTGGTCTACAGCTGGTCTACAACTGGTCTACAGCTGGTCTACAACTGGTCTACAGCTGGTCTACAGCTGGTCTACAGCTGGTCTACAACTGGTCTACAGCTGGTCTACAGCTGGTCTACAGCTGGTCTACAGCTGGTCTACAACTGGTCTACAGCTGGTCTACAACTGGTCTACAGCTGGTCTACAGCTGGTCTACAGCTGGTCTACAGCTGGTCTACAACTGGTCTACAGCTGGTCTACAACTGGTCTACAGCTGGTCTACAGCTGGTCTACAGCTGGTCTACAGCTGGTCTACAACTGGTCTACAGCTGGTCTACAACTGGTCTACAGCTGGTCTACAGCTGGTCTACAGCTGGTCTACAACTGGTCTACAGCTGGTCTACAGCTGGTCTACAGCTGGTCTACAACTGGTCTACAGCTGGTCTACAGCTGGTCTACAGCTGGTCTACAGCTGGTCTACAACTGGTCTACAGCTGGTCTACAACTGGTCTACAGCTGGTCTACAACTGGTCTACAGCTGGTCTACAGCTGGTCTACAGCTGGTCTACAGCTGGTCTACAGCTGGTCTACAGCTGGTCTACAACTGGTCTACAGCTGGTCTACAGCTGGTCTACAGCTGGTCTACAACTGGTCTACAGCTGGTCTACAGCTGGTCTACAGCTGGTCTACAACTGGTCTACAGCTGGTCTACAGCTGGTCTACAGCTGGTCTACAACTGGTCTACAGCTGGTCTACAGCTGGTCTACAGCTGGTCTACAGCTGGTCTACAGCTGGTCTACAGCTGGTCTACAACTGGTCTACAGCTGGTCTACAACTGGTCTACAGCTGGTCTACAGCTGGTCTACAGCTGGTCTACAGCTGGTCTACAGCTGGTCTACAGCTGGTCTACAGCTGGTCTACAACTGGTCTACAGCTGGTCTACAACTGGTCTACAGCTGGTCTACAGCTGGTCTACAGCTGGTCTACAACTGGTCTACAACTGGTCTACAGCTGGTCTACAACTGGTCTACAGCTGGTCTACAGCTGGTCTACAACTGGTCTACAGCTGGTCTACAACTGGTCTACAACTGGTCTACAGCTGGTCTACAGCTGGTCTACAGCTGGTCTACAGCTGGTCTACAACTGGTCTACAGCTGGTCTACAGCTGGTCTACAGCTGGTCTACAACTGGTCTACAGCTGGTCTACAGCTGGTCTACAGCTGGTCTACAACTGGTCTACAACTGGTCTACAGCTGGTCTACAGCTGGTCTACAGCTGGTCTACAGCTGGTCTACAACTGGTCTACAGCTGGTCTACAACTGGTCTACAGCTGGTCTACAACTGGTCTACAGCTGGTCTACAGCTGGTCTACAGCTGGTCTACAGCTGGTCTACAGCTGGTCTACAGCTGGTCTACAACTGGTCTACAGCTGGTCTACAACTGGTCTACAGCTGGTCTACAGCTGGTCTACAGCTGGTCTACAACTGGTCTACAGCTGGTCTACAGCTGGTCTACAGCTGGTCTACAACTGGTCTACAGCTGGTCTACAGCTGGTCTACAGCTGGTCTACAACTGGTCTACAGCTGGTCTACAGCTGGTCTACAGCTGGTCTACAGCTGGTCTACAGCTGGTCTACAGCTGGTCTACAGCTGGTCTACAACTGGTCTACAGCTGGTCTACAGCTGGTCTACAGCTGGTCTACAGCTGGTCTACAGCTGGTCTACAGCTGGTCTACAGCTGGTCTACAACTGGTCTACAGCTGGTCTACAACTGGTCTACAGCTGGTCTACAGCTGGTCTACAGCTGGTCTACAGCTGGTCTACAGCTGGTCTACAACTGGTCTACAGCTGGTCTACAGCTGGTCTACAGCTGGTCTACAACTGGTCTACAGCTGGTCTACAGCTGGTCTACAGCTGGTCTACAACTGGTCTACAGCTGGTCTACAACTGGTCTACAGCTGGTCTACAGCTGGTCTACAGCTGGTCTACAACTGGTCTACAGCTGGTCTACAGCTGGTCTACAGCATCTGCTCACGGGGACGAGACGCCTGGACCATAGAACACCTGTGCTGTCTAAGATGTTACAAGTTGTTTTTAAGTCTCTGCGATGAAGCTTTTAAATGACAGGAAAAAATCACATTTGCACTTAATCTGAAAATGGACACATTTGACAGATTTTTGACTAAATGGTTTAGTTTGTGCCTTACTTTTCTTTCATTTTTTATTGAATAACTGCTGTGATGGGACAACCAGCTGAGATTACCAAAACTAACTTCAAAGGAACCATAATTTGTAATCTTAGAAAGTGCACGTTTAAGACTTAAACTCCATCTCTGGCTCGCTGAGTGTGGGCGGGGCCGATTGTGGGCGGGGCCGAGTGTGCATCACTACGGCTGGGACCAGGCTCCGCCCCTTCTCTGTTTGGCAGAACATAACCAACATTGATATATATATATATATATTATATATATATCATAATTCATATTCTGCACCACAGTCGGGATTGAGATTGAGTTTGTTTGTAGTAATGTAACACATTTGTGCTCTTTTCTCTTTCAGGGTCCTAACTCCATCCTGGTGGCTCTGGTGATGCTCATCAATGTTGGTCTAGCAATCATTTTTGTCCATTTTCTCACCTGACCAAATGTGATCTCAGGTACATTTCACTGTCACATCGGCCTGTGCGTCTGAGCACGTGTGTGTGCGTCTGAGCACGTGTCTGAGCACGTGTGTGTGCGTCTGAGCACGTGTGTGTGCGTCTGAGCACGTGCGTGTGCGTCTGAGCACGTGTCTGAGCACGTGTGTGTGCGTCTGAGCACGTGTCTGAGCACGTGTGTGTGCGTCTGAGCACGTGTCTGAGCATGTGTGTGTGCGTCTGAGCACGTGTCTGAGCACGTGCGTGTGCGTCTGAGCACGTGTCTGAGCACGTGCGTGTGCGTCTGAGCACGTGTCTGAGCACGTGTGTGTGCGTCTGAGCACGTGTCTGAGCATGTGTGTGTGCGTCTGAGCACGTGTCTGAGCACGTGTGTGTGCGTCTGAGCACGTGTGTGTGCGTCTGAGCACGTGTCTGAGCACGTGTGTGTGCGTCTGAGCACGTGCGTGTGCGTCTGAGCACGTGTCTGAGCACGTGTGTGTGCGTCTGAGCACGTGTCTGAGCACGTGTGTGTGCGTCTGAGCACGTGTGTGTGCGTCTGAGCACGTGTCTGAGCACGTGTGTGTGCGTCTGAGCACGTGTCTGAGCACGTGTGTGTGCGTCTGAGCACGTGTGTGTGCGTCTGAGCACGTGTGTGTGCGTCTGAGCACGTGTCTGAGCACGTGTGTGTGCGTCTGAGCACGTGTCTGAGCACGTGTGTGTGCGTCTGAGCACGTGTCTGAGCACGTGTGTGTGCGTCTGAGCACGTGTCTGAGCATGTGTGTGTGCGTCTGAGCACGTGTCTGAGCATGTGTGTGTGCGTCTGAGCACGTGTCTGAGCACGTGCGTGTGCGTCTGAGCACGTGTCTGAGCACGTGTGTGTGCGTCTGAGCACGTGTCTGAGCATGTGTGTGTGCGTCTGAGCACGTGTCTGAGCACGTGCGTGTGCGTCTGAGCACGTGTCTGAGCACGTGTGTGTGCGTCTGAGCACGTGTCTGAGCACGTGTGTGTGCGTCTGAGCACGTGTCTGAGCACGTGTGTGTGCGTCTGAGCACGTGTCTGAGCACGTGTGTGTGCGTCTGAGCACGTGTCTGAGCACGTGTGTGTGCGTCTGAGCACGTGTGTGTGCGTCTGAGCACGTGTCTGAGCACGTGTGTGTGCGTCTGAGCACGTGTGTGTGCGTCTGAGCACGTGTCTGAGCACGTGTGTGTGCGTCTGAGCACGTGTCTGAGCACGTGTGTGTGCGTCTGAGCACGTGTGTGTGCGTCTGAGCATGTGCGTTTGCGTCTGAGTGTGGAAGTGTGTCACATGCATCTGCAGCACATGTGCAGGTGCTCAAAGTCCTGAGGCACCATCAGAGTCAAAGTACAGATACACCCGGTCCACACAACACTTTACTACAATGAATCATGTAAAAGATTAGATTAAAACACATTTAGTTATGAAGAGAATGTTGGTTAAAGGAATTCAATCAGACGATATTTTGTGTATTTGCTATTTCCAAAACAGAAGCAAGAATAAACGATTATTAGAGCTGTCAATATTGTAAATAAGATTCAAAATGGATTAAATCCAAGTTAGACCAAAATGCTTGAGGGCCACCTACTTGGAGTCTTTTTCACAAATGTAGTGGAGTGGAGAGGATTATATTTAGCTTTCAAATGTGGTGAGTCTAAATAAAAAATAACTCATTTATAAAAGAGCGCGTCAGATTGTACTGGGAACCGGGAAGGGAAGATTTCAGGACTGCAAAAAAAGATGATTTATAAAAACCTGTGCGGCACACCTGAGCCCCGCCCTGAGCCCCGCCCTGAGCCCCGCCCTGAGCCTGAGCAGGGAAGGAGGGTCTGTGACACTGAGGGAGGGCATCAGTTTGGGCTTCGTGTCGTTGCGTCCTGGGCTTTAAAATGAGGCCCCTGATCATGTCGAGGGTCAGGGTCGTCCACCCTGACCTAAGGGTCGTCCACCCTGACCCAAGGGTCGTCCACCCTGACCTAAGGGTCGTCCACCCTGACCCAAGGGTCGTCCACCCTGACCTAAGGGTCGTCCACCCTGACCCAAGGGTCGTCCACCCTGACCTAAGGGTCGTCCACCCTGACCCAAGGGTCGTCCACCCTGACCTAAGGGTCGTCCACCCTGACCTAAGGGTCGTCCACCCTGACCTAAGGGTCGTCCACCCTGACCTAAGGGTCGTCCACCCTGACCCAAGGGTCGTCCACCCTGACCCAAGGGTCGTCCACCGTGACCTAAGGGTCGTCCACCCTGACCCAAGGGTCGTCCACCGTGACCTAAGGGTCGTCCACCCTGACCCAAGGGTCGTCCACCCTGACCCAAGGGTCGTCCACCCTGACCCAAGGGTCGTCCACCCTGACCTAAGGGTCGTCCACCCTGACCTAAGGGTCGTCCACCCTGACCCAAGGGTCGTCCACCGTGACCTAAGGGTCGTCCACCCTGACCCAAGGGTCGTCCACCCTGACCTACGTCCACCCTGACCCAAGGGTCGTCCACCCTGACCCAAGGGTCGTCCACCCTGACCTAAGGGTCGTCCACCCTGACCCAAGGGTCGTCCACCGTGACCTAAGGGTCGTCCACCCTGACCCAAGGGTCGTCCACCGTGACCTAAGGGTCGTCCACCCTGACCCAAGGGTCGTCCACCCTGACCTAAGGGTGGTCAGGGGTCGTCCACCCTGACCTAAGGGTCGTCCACCCTGACCCAAGGGTCGTCCACCCTGACCTAAGGGTCGTCCACCCTGACCTAAGGGTCGTCCACCCTGACCCTGGACATGTTGTGGAGGTGCACGATGCTTCACGTTCACATCTGCATTTTAAATCATGATTACTTTGATGCTGAGCGCTGCATACGCATGGTTTTGTTTCTCTATTCGTTCATTTAACAGGGACAATGTACATTCTCTGTACATATATCAGACATATACCCCACCTGCAGAGCCCCCACCTGCAGAGCCCCCACCTGCAGAGCCTCCACCTGCAGAGTCTCCACCTGCAGAGCCTCCACCTGCAGAGTCTCCACCTGCAGAGCCTCCACCTGCAGAGCCTCCACCTGCAGAGTCTCCACCTGCAGAGCCTCCACCTGCAGAGTCTCCACCTGCAGAGCCTCCACCTGCAGAGCCTCCACCTGCAGAGCCCCCACCTGCAGAGCCCCCACCTGCAGAGCCTCCACCTGCAGAGCCTCCACCTGCAGTCTCCACCTGCAGAGCCCCCACCTGCAGAGTCTCCACCTGCAGAGCCTCCACCTGCAGAGTCTCCACCTGCAGAGCCTCCACCTGCAGAGCCTCCACCTGCAGAGTCTCCACCTGCAGAGCCTCCACCTGCAGAGTCTCCACCTGCAGAGCCTCCACCTGCAGAGCCTCCACCTGCAGAGCCCCCACCTGCAGAGCCCCCACCTGCAGAGCCTCCACCTGCAGAGCCTCCACCTGCAGTCTCCACCTGCAGAGCCCCCACCTGCAGAGTCTCCACCTGCAGAGCCTCCACCTGCAGAGTCTCCACCTGCAGAGTCTCCACCTGCAGAGCCTCCACCTGCAGAGCCCCCACCTGCAGAGCCCCCACCTGCAGAGCCTCCACCTGCAGAGCCTCCACCTGCAGAGTCTCCACCTGCAGAGCCCCCACCTGCAGAGTCTCCACCTGCAGAGCCTCCACCTGCAGAGTCTCCACCTGCAGAGCCTCCACCTGCAGAGTCTCCACCTGCAGAGCCCCCACCTGCAGAGCCTCCACCTGCAGAGCCTCCACCTGCAGAGTCTCCACCTGCAGAGCCCCCACCTGCAGAGCCTCCACCTGCAGAGCCTCCACCTGCAGAGCCTCCACCTGCAGAGTCTCCACCTGCAGAGCCTCCACCTGCAGAGTCTCCACCTGCAGAGCCCCCACCTGCAGAGCCTCCACCTGCAGAGCCTCCACCTGCAGAGTCTCCACCTGCAGAGCCTCCACCTGCAGAGCCCCCACCTGCAGAGTCTCCACCTGCAGAGCCTCCACCTGCAGAGCCCCCACCTGCAGAGTCTCCACCTGCAGAGCCCCCACCTGCAGAGCCCCCACCTGCAGAGTCTCCACCTGCAGAGCCCCCACCTGCAGAGCCTCCACCTGCAGAGTCTCCACCTGCAGAGCCCCCACCTGCAGAGCCTCCACCTGCAGAGTCTCCACCTGCAGAGCCTCCACCTGCAGAGCCTCCACCTGCAGAGTCTCCACCTGCAGAGCCTCCACCTGCAGAGTCTCCACCTGCAGAGCCTCCACCTGCAGAGCCTCCACCTGCAGAGCCCCCACCTGCAGAGTCTCCACCTGCAGAGCCTCCACCTGCAGAGCCCCCACCTGCAGAGTCTCCACCTGCAGAGCCCCCACCTGCAGAGCCCCCACCTGCAGAGTCTCCACCTGCAGAGCCCCCACCTGCAGAGTCTCCACCTGCAGAGCCTCCACCTGCAGAGCCCCCACCTGCAGAGTCTCCACCTGCAGAGCCTCCACCTGCAGAGCCTCCACCTGCAGAGCCCCCACCTGCAGAGTCTCCACCTGCAGAGCCTCCACCTGCAGAGCCCCCACCTGCAGAGTCTCCACCTGCAGAGCCCCCACCTGCAGAGCCCCCACCTGCAGAGTCTCCACCTGCAGAGCCCCCACCTGCAGAGCCTCCACCTGCAGAGTCTCCACCTGCAGAGCCCCCACCTGCAGAGCCTCCACCTGCAGAGTCTCCACCTGCAGAGCCTCCACCTGCAGAGCCCCCACCTGCAGAGTCTCCACCTGCAGAGCCTCCACCTG
>NW_027315746.1:36863483-36903226 GCF_026437365.1 Eucyclogobius newberryi | reverse complement strand
GACATAAAGAGAGGTTTCAACAATGACATAAAGAGAGGTTCAACATGACATAAAAGAGAGGTTCAACATGACATAAAGAGAGGTTCAACATGACATAAAGAGAGGTTCAACATGACATAAAGAGAGGTTTCAAACATGACATAAAGAGAGGTTCAAACATGACATAAAGAGAGGTTCAAACATGACATAAAGAGAGGTTCAAACATGACATAAAGAGAGGTTCAAACATGACATAAAGAGAGGTTCAACATGACATAAAGAGAGGTTCAAACATGACATAAAGAGAGGTTTCAAACATGACATAAAGAGAGGTTTCAAACATGACATAAAGAGAGGTTCAAACATGACATAAAGAGAGGTTCAAACATGACATAAAGAGAGGTTCAAACATGACATAAAGAGAGGTTCAACATGACATAAAGAGAGGTTCAAACATGACTATAAAGAGAGGTTCAAACATGACATAAAGAGAGGTTCAAACATGACATAAAGAGAGGTTCAAACATGACATAAAGAGAGGTTCAACATGACATAAAGAGAGGTTCAAACATGACATAAAGAGAGGTTCAAACATGACATAAAGAGAGGTTCAAACATGACATAAAGAGAGGTTCAAACATGACATAAAGAGAGGTTCAACATGACATAAAGAGAGGTTCAAACATGACATAAAGAGAGGTTCAACATGACATAAAGAGAGGTTCAAACATGACATAAAGAGAGGTTCAAACATGACATAAAGAGAGGTTCAACATGACATAAAGAGAGGTTCAACATGACATAAAGAGAGGTTCAAACATGACATAAAGAGAGGTTCAACATGACATAAAGAGAGGTTCAAACATGACATAAAGAGAGGTTTCAACATGACATAAAGAGAGGTTCAACATGACATAAAGAGAGGTTCAACATGACATAAAGAGAGGTTCAAACATGACATAAAGAGAGGTTCAAACATGACATAAAGAGAGGTTCAAACATGACATAAAGAGAGGTTCAACATGACATAAAGAGAGGTTCAACATGACATAAAGAGAGGTTCAAACATGACATAAAGAGAGGTTCAAACATGACATAAAGAGAGGTTCAACATGACATAAAGAGAGGTTCAACATGACATAAGAGAGGTTCAACATGACATAAAGAGAGGTTCAACATGACATAAAGAGAGGTTCAACATGACATAAAGAGAGGTTCAACATGACATAAAGAGAGGTTCAAACATGACATAAAGAGAGGTTCAACATGACATAAAGAGAGGTTCAACATGACATAAAGAGAGGTTCAAACATGACATAAAGAGAGGTTCAAACATGACATAAAGAGAGGTTCAAACATGACATAAAGAGAGGTTCAAACATGACATAAAGAGAGGTTCAAACATGACATAAAGAGAGGTTCAACATGACATAAAGAGAGGTTCAAACATGACATAAAGAGAGGTTCAAACATGACATAAAGAGAGGTTCAACATGACATAAAGAGAGGTTCAAACATGACATAAAGAGAGGTTCAAACATGACATAAAGAGAGGTTCAAACATGACATAAAGAGAGGTTCAAACATGACATAAGAGAGGTTCAAACATGACATAAAGAGAGGTTCAAACATGACATAAAGAGAGGTTCAACATGACATAAAGAGAGGTTCAAACATGACATAAAGAGAGGTTCAAACATGACATAAAGAGAGGTTCAACATGACATAAAGAGAGGTTCAACATGACATAAAGAGAGGTTCAAACATGACATAAAGAGAGGTTCAAACATGACATAAAGAGAGGTTCAACATGACATAAAGAGAGGTTCAAACATGACATAAAGAGAGGTTCAACATGACATAAAGAGAGGTTCAACATGACATAAAGAGAGGTTCAAACATGACATAAAGAGAGGTTCAAACATGACATAAAGAGAGGTTCAAACATGACATAAAGAGAGGTTCAACATGACATAAAGAGAGGTTCAACATGACATAAAGAGAGGTTCAAACATGACATAAAGAGAGGTTCAACATGACATAAAGAGAGGTTCAAACATGACATAAAGAGAGGTTCAAACATGACATAAAGAGAGGTTCAACATGACATAAAGAGAGGTTCAAACATGACATAAAGAGAGGTTCAAACATGACATAAAGAGAGGTTCAAACCATGACATAAAGAGAGGTTCAAACATGACATAAAGAGAGGTTCAAACATGACATAAAGAGAGGTTCAAACATGACATAAAGAGAGGTTCAACATGACATAAAGAGAGGTTCAAACATGACATAAAGAGAGGTTCAAACATGACATAAAGAGAGGTTCAACATGACATAAAGAGAGGTTCAAACATGACATAGAAAGAGAGGTTCAAACATGACATAAAGAGAGGTTCAACATGACATAAAGAGAGGTTCAACATGACATAAAGAGAGGTTCAAACATGACATAAAGAGAGGTTCAAACATGACATAAAGAGAGGTTCAAACATGACATAAAGAGAGGTTCAACATGACATAAAGAGAGGTTCAACATGACATAAAGAGAGGTTCAAACATGACATAAAGAGAGGTTCAAACATGACATAAAGAGAGGTTCAAACATGACATAAAGAGAGGTTCAAACATGACATAAAGAGAGGTTCAAACATGACATAAAGAGAGGTTCAAACATGACATAAAGAGAGGTTCAACATGACATAAAGAGAGGTTCAAACATGACATAAAGAGAGGTTCAAACATGACATAAAGAGAGGTTCAAACATGACATAAAGAGAGGTTCAAACATGACATAAAGAGAGGTTCAAACATGACATAAAGAGAGGTTCAAACATGACATAAAGAGAGGTTCAAACATGACATAAGAGAGGTTCAAAACATGACATAAAGAGAGGTTCAAACATGACATAAAGAGAGGTTCAAACATGACATAAAGAGAGGTTCAACATGACATAAAGAGAGGTTCAAACATGACATAAAGAGAGGTTCAACATGACATAAAGAGAGGTTCAAACATGACATAAAGAGAGGTTCAAACATGACATAAAGAGAGGTTCAAACATGACATAAAGAGAGGGTTCAAACATGACATAAAGAGAGGTTCAAACATGACATAAAGAGAGGTTCAAACATGACATAAAGAGAGGTTCAACATGACATAAAGAGAGGTTCAACATGACATAAAGAGAGGTTCAACATGACATAAAGAGAGGTTCAACATGACATAAAGAGAGGTTCAACATGACATAAAGAGAGGTTCAAACATGACATAAAGAGAGGTTCAACATGACATAAAGAGAGGTTCAAACATGACATAAAGAGAGGTTCAAACATGACATAAAGAGAGGTTCAAACATGACATAAAGAGAGGTTCAAACATGACATAAAGAGAGGTTCAACATGACATAAAGAGAGGTTCAACATGACATAAAGAGAGGTTCAAACATGACATAAAGAGAGGTTCAAACATGACATAAAGAGAGGTTCAAACATGACATAAAGAGAGGTTCAACATGACATAAAGAGAGGTTCAAACATGACATAAAGAGAGGTTTCAAACATGACATAAAGAGAGGTTCAACATGACATAAAGAGAGGTTCAAACATGACATAAAGAGAGGTTCAACATGACATAAAGAGAGGTTCAACATGACATAAAGAGAGGTTCAACATGACATAAAGAGAGGTTCAAACATGACATAAAGAGAGGTTCAAACATGACATAAAGAGAGGTTCAACATGACATAAAGAGAGGTTCAACATGACATAAAGAGAGGTTCAAACATGACATAAAGAGAGGTTCAAACATGACATAAAGAGAGGTTCAACATGACATAAAGAGAGGTTCAACATGACATAAAGAGAGGTTCAAACATGACATAAAGAGAGGTTCAAACATGACATAAAGAGAGGTTCAAACATGACATAAAGAGAGGTTCAACATGACATAAAGAGAGGTTCAAACATGACATAAAGAGAGGTTCAACATGACATAAAGAGAGGTTCAACATGACATAAAGAGAGGTTCAACATGACATAAAGAGAGGTTCAAACATGACATAAAGAGAGGTTCAACATGACATAAAGAGAGGTTCAACATGACATAAAGAGAGGTTCAAACATGACATAAAGAGAGGTTCAACATGACATAAAGAGAGGTTCAACATGACATAAAGAGAGGTTCAAACATGACATAAAGAGAGGTTCAAACATGACATAAAGAGAGGTTCAACATGACATAAAGAGAGGTTCAACATGACATAAAGAGAGGTTCAAACATGACATAAAGAGAGGTTCAAACATGACATAAAGAGAGGTTCAACATGACATAAAGAGAGGTTCAAACATGACATAAAGAGAGGTTCAACATGACATAAAGAGAGGTTCAACATGACATAAAGAGAGGTTCAAACATGACATAAAGAGAGGTTCAACATGACATAAAGAGAGGTTCAAACATGACATAAAGAGAGGTTCAACATGACATAAAGAGAGGTTCAAACATGACATAAAGAGAGGTTCAAACATGACATAAAGAGAGGTTCAACATGACATAAAGAGAGGTTCAAACATGACATAAAGAGAGGTTCAACATGACATAAAGAGAGGTTCAAACATGACATAAAGAGAGGTTCAAACATGACATAAAGAGAGGTTCAAACATGACATAAAGAGAGGTTCAAACATGACATAAAGAGAGGTTCAAACATGACATAAAGAGAGGTTCAACATGACATAAAGAGAGGTTCAAACATGACATAAAGAGAGGTTCAAACATGACATAAAGAGAGGTTCAAACATGACATAAAGAGAGGTTCAAACATGACATAAAGAGAGGTTCAAACATGACATAAAGAGAGGTTCAACATGACATAAAGAGAGGTTCAAACATGACATAAAGAGAGGTTCAAACATGACATAAAGAGAGGTTCAAACATGACATAAAGAGAGGTTCAAACATGACATAAAGAGAGGTTCAACATGACATAAAGAGAGGTTCAACATGACATAAAGAGAGGTTCAAACATGACATAAAGAGAGGTTCAACATGACATAAAGAGAGGTTCAACATGACATAAAGACAGGTTCAAACATGACATAAAGGCTTTGCAGAGAAGGGAAATATATGCAATAAAAGCTGAGGAGAAAATATACAGCGGCTTGCTAAAGTATTTGTACCCCTGGAACTTCACTTATATTGATTTTATCAGCATTGTTTGTGAAACAGCAACACAAAATTGTTCACAATTATATATGATTTACCCATTAAAAAATGAAAAGTCCAACATGCTAAATAATCCAGCCTGTTTCCCCTGAGAGGACAGTTGCTGTCAGAAGTTTCCTGCTGATTTCTGAAAGATTGAATGTTGACCTAATGATTGAATAGAATCTAATCCCAGGATAAATGTTCTATGAAGGCCACAGAAGCATCATGAAGGAACCCACAGGTCAGGAGAAAGTGTGAAGGGTTAAGTTATTCAAAGATTTACTCTAGAAAGCCACTGTAGTTCTCTGCTCCTCCTCCCCTTATATAAAAAACTCTCACCTCACCCTCCGCAGGCGGTTTCTATTTTCCCTTCGAGCTCGGGTCCTCCAGAGGCCCCTGGGATTTTAAGGTTCTTCAGTATCTTTGCTGTTCCTGCACTTTTCTGGGCCGAGATGTCTGATGTTTGGGGGTCACTGCCCCAAGTGCTCCGGTCACTACAGCACCACCGATACCTTCAGGCTCCAGACCTTCTCCAGCTCCTCTCTCACCATCCCATGTACTGCAATGTCCACCACCACGGCTTTCCTCTGACCCTTGAGACCACCACTATGTCCGCTTGGTTCCATTACCATTCGGTCGGTCTGTATCTGGAAGTCCCAGAGGACCTTGTCTCGGTCGTTCTCCACCTTTGGAGGTGTTTCCCACTTTGTCCTTGGGGTCTCCAGCTCGTGCTCTGCACAGATGTTTCTTACACTATGTCAGCTCCTGATGATGGAGCTCCATGTGTGCTGTCCCTGCAGCATCTGCACCTGCAGTTATGTGCGGGATGGTCTCAGGGGCCCCTTTGCACAGCCTACACCTTGGGTCTTGTCTCAGGGGCCCCTTTGCACAGCCTACACCTTGGGTCTTGTCTCAGGGCCCCTTTGCACAGCCTACACCTTGGGTCTTGTCTCAGGGGCCCCTTTGCACAGCCTACACCTTGGGTCTTGGTCTTAGGTCTTGTCTGGTGTGGTAGATCAGGGCCTCTGTCCTTCAGACCGGCTCTTTCTAGCCATTGGTAGGATTTCGTGATATCGGCCACTTCAGTTATGTTCTGGTGGTAAATCCATTCACATTCATTAATTTATATACATATATATATATATATGTATTTATATATGTATAAATATATATAAATAAAGGTGATAATAAAGGTGCTGCGCAAATTTAGAATAGATTATTGAATAATTCAATATATTGGGGCCCAACAAACGGTCACTGAAGGGGGGTTGGACAGGGCTGTGCTTGGTCTTTCCTCTTGTTCGCTTTGTATTTGGAACCATTGGCCTAACATATTAGATCCAGGTTACAA
This sequence comes from Eucyclogobius newberryi, assembly GCF_026437365.1. Lineage (NCBI taxonomy): Eukaryota > Metazoa > Chordata > Actinopteri > Gobiiformes > Gobiidae > Eucyclogobius > Eucyclogobius newberryi. The sequence continues at coordinate 36,896,687 of NW_027315746.1, read as the reverse complement.
TTTATGGGACAGGACATAATATTAACTGCTACGCAGATTATGTTTTATTTTTTGGACCAAACCAGAAGTTTCCACTCCTAATGTGATGCATTCCCTTCATAATATAGGTCCAATGTCAAGATACAAACTGAATGTACAAAATAACTGAATTCTTTCTTACTAGTGCGTTTCCTTCCCATTTCAGTGGCATAAGGAAAAACTATAGCCCCCTTTTTTCCTCTATAAAGAAAAACCTGTTCAATAAGTGGAATAAAACAATCTTGAGATTTGTATGGAAAATAAAATTCTAAACTGATTCAAATCTACAGCAATCAAAAGTCAAGTTTATTTGTAAAGCACAATTCATTCAAAAGGAAGTTCAAAATGCTTCTGGAGAAATGTGTTAAAATCACACAGACATGACAGAAATCACAAAACAGATTAAGACATGAAAGAGAAAAGTGCAAAGAAAAAAGAAAAAGGAGGCGGAGTTTCTCCTGTGTGAAAAATGTCTTTATTTCAGGTGAAATCAGAGCGTTGCTGTTGTGATCCAGAATGTTGTGCTCAATGGTCTCATACTGAGAGTCATGTGGTGCCGGGGGTTCCTGTACAGGTCTTATACTGAGAGTCATGTGGTGCCTGAGGTTCCTGTACAGGTCTTATACTGAGAGTCATGTGGTGCCGGGGGTTCCTGTACAGGTCTTATACTGAGAGTCATGTGGTGCCTGAGGTTCCTGTACAGGTCTTATACTGAGAGTCATGTGGTGCCGGGGGTTCCTGTACAGGTCTTATACTGAGAGTCATGTGGTGCCGGGGGTTCCTGTACAGGTCTTATACTGAGAGTCATGTGGTGCCTGAGGTTCCTGTACAGGTCTTATACTGAGAGTCATGTGGTGCCGGAGGTTCCTGTACAGGTCTTATACTGAGAGTCATGTGGTGCCGGGGGTTCCTGTACAGGTCTTATACTGAGAGTCATGTGGTGCCGGAGGTTCCTGTACAGGTCTTATACTGAGAGTCATGTGGTGCCGGGGGTTCCTGTACAGGTCTTATACTGAGAGTCATGTGGTGCCGGGGGTTCCTGTACAGGTCTTATACTGAGAGTATATATATATATAATATATATATATATATATATATATATATATATATATATATATATATATATCTATATCAGTTATGCAGGAGGCTGTTTCTATTATAAAGTAGTTTCAAATAGATATTGCAAATTTCACAAGAAAAATAATATATTCAAACAAGGCAATCAAGTAGTTTTAATGAAAATAATTATAATCCATTCAATAACTAAATCTGAATAATCCATATTCTTGAACATGTAGTGATCATCCTTTGTGTGAAGGCTAGAATGTTGTTACATATGGACATGGATTAGTTTTTATTTCACTAATGTTAATCCTGCGTTAATTGACTGTCTACATCTCTGAAGCTCAAACTGCACAGTTCCACCTTGTGATGTCATTAAGTGGCAGTTTCTTGTTCAGTTGATATTGTTACACAAAGTCTCCAATATCTTCTGGTGCACAGAGAATTGAAGAAGATTAAATGATGCTAAAACTATAGCCGTAGTGTTTTCTTCAAGGCTGCGGCGCGGTCAAATTGCCGCGCAGTTTCAGGGACCGCGGCATTTCCCTCATAGCCCGTTATAGCCTCATGGCTAACCCTAACCCTAACCTTAACCCTAACCCTAACCCTAACCTTAACCCGGCGCGGTCTAAAACGGCGCTAAAACGCGGTCAAATAGCGGCGCAGTTTCAGGAGCCGCGGCGCGCGGCCGGCACAAAAAGAACATGGCAGTTTCGGCCGCGGCTCTGCAGACACTCCCTTTTATTCAAAAGAGGAAAGCAGCATCAGTACTTCCTGTATTTCCACTTAATGACAAGACAATGTTTCAGTTTGAGAGAAGAATACAGCCCAAATATGCACAATGTTAAACTCCATTTGAACATAGATATAAATGTGATATAAATGTGAGTTGAAATGTTCTTGTTTGGTGTGGAGTGAGAGCGCTGAGAGGCTCTGGGACTCGGGCAGATGGAAGGCAGCAGCTGAGGCCCGTTTTACAGACTGACGTGGTGTTGGGTGAGAAGGGCCAGGGCAGGAATGTCCGGCTGGTTCACTGCCAACGCCGCTCTGCCTGGGCCGTCGCTCTTAAAGTGAACAAGACAGGTTCTCTCCCCCTGATCACTGCTTTGTTGGGTGGAATAGTACCAGTTTTTCACCAGTCGATTGTCAAGAAAAATTGGAAGAAAGTTGGAAATGACTGGAATTAGTGTTTAGTTCTGGAAAGGAATCCCTCTTTTCTATGTCTTCATTACACAACATTCCATCCAAAATGCATGGACAAGGAACACAGTTTTACCCACAGATTTAACTCAATATTATGTAACTTAGACAAGCTCTGTCTTGTTTAATGTATGGGTTAGTCTCAGTTATAGAATGACCTATTACTGCTGCGTTCATGTGGTCCTCCCATGCACAGTGCATTGTGGGTACAGAAAGTATCCCGACCCCTTTACATGGTTCCCTTGTTGTTTCATTGCAGCCCTTTGCTGTGTCCAGCTGAGTGTGATTGGACCTGATTGGACCTGATTGGACCTGATTGGACTGATTGGACCTGATTGGACCTGATTGGACCTGATTGGACTGATTGGACCTGACTGGACTGATTGGACCTGACTGGGAAAGGCTCACAGCTGTCTATATAAGAGCCACAGCTCCTATTGAAACATCCTCTTTTTCTGCTCACGCAATTCTGGACTTAAACGTTTGTTATAATAATAACAGACCAATCAGGTGCCCTCTTTCGTCAAGGTCCGTCCCAGTTTGCGTCAGCAAACTGCTCTACAATAGCTGCTAACACTGCTAGCTGCTAACACTGCTAGCCGTGAATGGCTTCTAATGTCTGTAGCCAAAACAGAATGCAGTCGGTTTGTCCACTGATATTTTGCAACTACTATTATTCATTGAGGAATGTTGCACTTTATTGCCCAACCAAGCTCCTCTAATCACTGATAATTGCAATAAATATTCCGATTCTGAAATCCATGCGTCCGAAGTGCCATGACGCGCTCGTTGCTACTGCACAGGGTCCTGGCTAGATTCACATCTATGCTGGACCATGAGTGTCGCCCCCTGCAGGACACTCTCTCCGCTCTGGAGAGCAGCTTCAGTGAGAGACTGATCCACCCTCGATGTGTGAAGGAAAGGTTCCGTAGGTCTTTCCTTCCTGCTGCTGTCAGACTTTATAACAAAAACTGTTAGTCCTGAACACTCACAATACTGACCTAACCTAATACTGATGTGCAATTCTGTCATATGTGCAATTACTGTGAAATTCATGTGCAATCTATGTGCTGTCGTGACACATATTCATGTGCAATTACTGTCGTGATCACATGCAATGGTATTTATGTATTTATTTATTTGTCTATGGGAGTTTTTGTTTATTTATAGGAGATCTTCTACTGAAAGTGTTTTTCAGACTTCCTATAAGTGATCTGTTCTTCTGGATCTACCTCTGTATCTACCTGCGTTGCACCAATGAAATTTCCCCATGTGGGACAATAAAGGAATATCTTATCTTATCTTATATTATCTTGAGGACAAAAGGTTATTTCAATAAAACAAAGAGTTTCTCCTCTGTCACATCCCCAAAGACCCCATTTGTCCATAAATGTGTGACTGTGGTCCTGGGGGACCAGTGGACTTAGAGAGATCAGTCCAGACTGAGGCTGAGCTGTTTGTTTCAGGTCATTAGCAGCTAGCTAATGCTAGTGGCAGTGCTAATAAAGGTTAGCCTACTTGCAGACAGCTTTAAGGAGCCTCATTTCCAACTGTTGGGGTGTAATATTTTAGGATCAGACACAAAGTCCGTGCTCTTGAAAGCTTTGAGGGCGTGTCCAGTGCAGAGGGCGTGTCCAATCCACCCTTTTACTTTTCACTTTTATGTGCTGTTTTCAGGACCATCTAACAGAAGCAACAGCAGGTGATGTCTACAACATGTGACCACAAATAAGTCACGTTACTTAAACCCATGGATAATATTAGTTTCATTTGTTCAGGACAGTGAACGTTAAAGAACATGCAGCAGGAGGGACACAACACATTCAAAAGCTGGAGATTTCTAATCTGAATTAAGAGATAAAAACAAATAAAACCAAGGCACACATTTGACTTTATTTGACTCGCATTGTAGTGGACACAGGCCTGTTTAGCCTGCAACAACAACAACAACTGACTAGTTTCAACATAACATTGAGTGTTTAACAGTAATGCACTGATAGTTTCATTCGACAGATTTGACCTGTGCAGGTTTTATGTGGTGTTCCGAGGCTCGTCAGCTTAGCCCTTCTTGTCCATAGTGGCTAAACCAGACGAAACCATCTAATGTTTGTAAAAGCCAACAACACCACCTGGGAGTTGGCCCAGGACCAGCTAAATATAAAAGTCAGGTAGGTTTGTTGCTGATAGGCAGAGACTTGAGGTTAGCAAAAATACAAGTTTATTTATACATAGTCAGTAAGTTAATTTATGGATGGACGTGACGGTTGGAATAATTTAAGCACAGTTCATTGTTTGACGCTCATGTCATTCACAAACAGTTCGGAACAGTGTAGAACGGTCTGGTAAAGCAGGAAAGACAAGGCGGCGACAGTGCACCCTCGCTCCATGGCTCAAATCTGCAGCCGGATAAGACAGAGGACTGGACGGTAAACAATAGCACGCCTGATAGCCGGCATAACGGGCGGCACACAGAGCGCCCATGGCAGAAAGCAGTAAGAGCGAGAGATCAGAGGGCGCAAGGTAAGAACGGAAGCGCTTTTAAGTCAGCCAATAGCAAGTGATCAGTAGTAGAGCCCGTCTGCAGGCTGTACTGCTACACATTACTACGGGGCAAAGTAAGGCCAATGATGGGCAAGATCAACCAAGACTCCAAACTCTTGGGCTCCATTTGGTGGAGTACAAAGCAGAAGGTCTCCAATGAGGAGTTGTCATCAACAGAGGGAAGATCTCCATCTGGAGTCTTCATCTGCTAACTTGTCAGGATCCAGACCAAATGTCTGATTGAGTTGTGACACTGTAGAAAATAAGAATAACTTGTAACACAATCAGGCATCACAAAAGATTAAAACATGCATTTAGAACTGACCAGTACACGTTATATGTTTTATCATCTCACCAGCTTCTGTGGAAATGGAGCGCTTAAACTCAGGGTAATGTAGAACTCTCTTGTGGCCCTAAGGTGAAGAAACAACAATATCACACAATATAGACTTAAGCAGCAAGAGATACTCACATGTAACACAAATCACTTGTAGCCTGTGGCAGTTCATCATTTTCTTCAAGAAAGCGCTTGGCGTTAATTCCAACTGCTATCGAATCGTCACCATGGAGACTGTCAGGATCTTTGAAATCTACTGCTGTGATGTCTTCAGCTGAGGTTATTTCTGTTCTCTTCATTTGGGAATGGAGATGACCGATCATGGATTCACCAGCCTGTAAATGAACTTGCATCATGTGATGATGTTCAGAATTAAATATTGTGAGGGCTCATTACCTGGAACCTTGTGTTGAGTTCCATCAAAATTGGGAGAATATTCTCTAGGAAGACATATACAGCCAAGGTCATAGACCTTTGGCTGCTTCTCCCTCGTTCTGGAGAGGACCACTCACTTGTCACAGTCACATGTGGATCCCACAACACTTTTACATTCCAAATATCTTTTTCTGAAAAAAAGTCGCATATATTATTAGTCCTATATCAAAATCAAATAAAGTCTTAAATATTATTAGTTGGCTTAGCCTAAAAAGCTACTTACTACATGTACTGGCATATTTAGACCAATTGACTTCATATTCTGATACAGGTGTAGCTATAACTGTATGTCAGTCATTATGATAATGAGATACTCACACCATGACCTGCGGCAGACACGTTTCCAATATTGCAGAATATTGATGGCTCTTTCTGCCACTCTCACCGAGATAGCAACACATTCATTTCCAATATCATTTGGATCATCAGAATGCTGAAGCTTTCTACAGAGATGATGTGTCCAGCTGTGGGGCCAGTGCTTGGGTCATGATGGTGGCAGTCTTTTGTCTTGAGTCGCAAGGTCACTGAAGTGTCACATTGAATGAGCGATTATGTTCAGCGACAAAGGAAGCAAAGGAAACCTCAGCCCTGGAGACTTTCTGCTGTAGGATTCGGTTTAAAGAGTTTTTCCACGCTTGGTGTTGACTTGATCATTTTGTCGTTGGCGATGTGACTTGCAGTCGCCGATAAACGTCATTTTCCCCCATTTGAGACACGGAAATGCCACATGACTTACAGAAGGCACTTCCTTCAGCCTTTTGGCTCCTCCCTCTGTCCCTGTATCGAACAGACCGTGCTGTCTTGAATCTGTATTTCTGTGTCTTTTGATTTATGTTTGACATTTTCTCTCTGGTCCAGTTTTGTTTGTTTTTACATGTTCTTAAATTTGAAAAATTAAAACATTTTGTGTTTGAACTACAAAGCAGTAAAGTGCAGATCACCTTAAGAGATTTACCCATGTCACACCTTCTGATGCACAAATAAACTTGGAGTGGGTCAGAAAGTGGTCAGAAAACGGCAGGGTTTGGTTTGCAGGGGTCAAGAACAGAAGAGGTGAAAAACTCTGCAGCACAGAACTGTCCACTATTGTGTTCAGTTTATAAGAACAAAATGTAGTTTATGATATCTCTGAATATTGTTGTGAACTCTATTGGAAAGAAAACAGAAAAATAATCACTTTTAAGAAAAAGAAAAATCTGGATATTTACAGTTTTTATAAAGAGCCCGGACCGCATTGATTTACACGACAAGTGTGATATAAATATACAGCGATATACAAACGTTCACATTACGTGCACATTATGCTGGAGTTTAATCAAATAAAATGATAAGTGTGTGTGACACAGGGAAGACCTGGCCTAACAGAGCAAAGGAGAATTCAAAATGACTCAAATGTGCACGAATGACTCTAAATACAACTTTGAGTTCTCCAATGACAAGAAAGGACCTTCATAATTGGGTTGAAAGCTTGAGTTTGCATAATAGGTCTCCTTTAATTATTTACATCCTTCTCCCTGTCTGAGGACTGTGCGGGGCGGGGCCCCTTCAGCTCCACCTGGAGCGGGTGACTCCTCCATCCTCTTCTGCTGCTTCCTCTCCTCCACTCTCTCGGCTTGATCGCTGTTAAAGACCCTGGTGGAGCAGTCAAATATCTGATTGGCCCTTGTGAATGGAGCTGCCAAGGCCCTAATATTTAGACTTGTTGTAGTGGCAGAAGTACCGGCGGGTGTAGTAGTGGCAGCTGTGGCAGACCTCACTTTCATTACTGAAGTTGTAGATCTGATTGCAAACCGCCGCAGACAACGGTTCCTAAACGAGAGCTTTCATCCTCAGCCGACTTTGGATGTTTCAAACTCACAAAATACTGACATACAAACATAATACATAATGTAGGGCTGATGTCTGGAGAGAGATGAATCTGCCAATACACATTTCTCAAATCCACATAAGAAATATACTACAATAGACTTTTTTTGCTCAATAAAGATAAGTCAAGATAGGTAGACACGTACAATAGATTTAAGTGATCTGATTTGGAACAAAAACAACAAAAACACACTCTGGAGATTTAATGTTCAATGACCCTTAGTTTTTCTTTTGTCAAAAAGCACTGAGACCTGTCTATTTTATATTGATATTGATTCCTGCAGGTTTGAGTTCAGCCTCAGCTGCAGAACTAAACAGGATTAAGTGCTTTGAAAATTCCTGTGCTCACCTACCCTCTATCCCTGCCCACATCCCTGTACTTAGTGATTTTTTTGGACCCTGAGTGACACATGTAGAGTTCTAACATGTCCCAGAATAAAATCATTGTTACAGTGAAATGTCACCATAGAAAGTTCATTCCTTCTTATTGTACAAAACAGTGACATTTACAGTTCAGCTCTGAGGTTCAGCTCTGAGGTTCAGCTCTGAGGTTCAGCTCTGAGGTTCAGCTCTGAGGTTCAGCTCTGAGGTTCAGCTCTGAGGTTCAGCTCTGAGGTTCAGCTCTGAGGTTCAGCTCTAATGTTCAGCTCTGAGGTTCAGCTCTAATGTTCAGCTCTGAGGCTCGGCTCTAAAGCGGCTTCCACACCGCCGCGGCCGAAGCGTCCAGTTTACATTCAAAGTCTATGGTAAACGCGCGTCGAGCACGTAGTGCGTTGTCCGCGGCGCGATTTCTTCGTTTTTGCAGCGCGCTTGGTGCGTTTTCTTACGCTCTCGACGCTTTGAGCGCGTATGAGGCGGCCGATGCGACGAAAGCGGCTTACGCGACGCTTTCAGATATGCTGAGGTCTCTGCAGCTGAAGCGTAGCAGCCGCCGCTGCAGCCAATCAGAGCTGACACTCCAGTGACGTACGTACGTATGTATTTCCCCTGCATTTCCGGTATTCCCCGTGGAATTCCCCAAGAAGCGCCACTTTTTCCTTGCTCGTCAACAATGGCAGACGAAAGACTGATTGTGGCCGTGTGGGAGAAAGGAGCTGTACCATGTGTTCACGGTGGAACAGAGACAGAAACAAACCAAAAACGTGAAAACAACACTCTCGATATCTGCAATTTTACACAATGAAAGGCCACGACAACAATAACTCCACTGCTCATGCGACCACACCTCTACTGCGCATGTGTGCAGAGAGCTCGAGCGCGCCGTACACACGCCTGTGTACAGTGGCCGGGGCGTCGAGAGCGTGCGTCCGGTGCGTAAACCTTTCAAATGTACACGCGCTCAAATTCTGCATCGGGCGCGATTAGGCGTCTGCGGTGTGTACGTAGCTTAAGGCTCGGCTCTGAGGCTCATTACAGGAGAAGGACACAGAACTTGCCTCTGTGAATTATACTCAATCATTGGATGTGAAGAGAATAGCACTGCCTTGTATATATTTATAAAACTCTCATTCTCAGAATCAAAGGTTTATTGCCAATGGACAAAATTCACAAACATAGGAACTTGCTTTTGATTCGGTGCAACATAAAACGATGAACAATCATAAGAACAAGAGATACACTTAAGGCAGTCAGAGGAATTTAGGTTTGAGAAGGTCAAGATGCATTAGTTTCAGTGTGACATGTGTCAAACCTCAAACAGGTGGGCACACTGGGGCCTCACAAGGGCCTCACTTGTGTGTGTGCAGTGAAGCGACGCTGCAGGGGACAGGACCACACAACCAGACCACACAACCAGAACACACAACCAGAACACACAACCAGACCACACAACCAGAACACACAACCAGAACACACAACCAGACCACACAACCAGAACACACAACCAGAACACACCAGTGCTTCTCTACACACACGTTTACTTAATGGGATCCTTGATATGTCTCCTATATTTTCAAATTTGAATTAGTCTTTGTTCTTGCCAGGTTTCTTCTTATTATTACTCTTTCATGGTCATTTTGCCACAACTCCGGCATTTTTGACCCTGAACATTGATGAATGTCACACATGGGGTCATAGGTCACACATGGGGTCATAGGTCACACATGGGGTCATAGGTCACACATGGGGACATTGGTCACACATGGGGACATGGGTCACACATGGGGTCATGGATCACACATGGGGTCATAGGTCACACATGGGGTCATAGGTCACACATGGGGACATAGGCCACACATGGGGTCATAGGTCAAACATAGGGTCATAGGTCACACATGGGGACATAGGTCACACCTGGGGACATAGGTCACACATGGGGTCATAGGTCACACATGGGGACATAGGTCACACATGGGGTCATAGGTCACACATGGGGACATAGGTCACACATGGGGACATGGGTCAAACATAGGGTCATAGGTCACACATGGGGACATAGGTCACACCTGGGGACATAGGTCACACATGGGGTCATAGGTCACACATGGGGACATAGGTCACACATGGGGACATGGGTCACACATGGGGTCATGGATCACACATGGGGTCATAGGTCACACATGGGGTCATAGGTCACACATGGGGACATAGGCCACACATGGGGTCATAGGTCAAACATAGGGTCATAGGTCACACATGGGGTCATAGGTCACAAATGGGGTCATAGGTCACACATGGGGACATAAGTCACACATGGGGTCATAGGTCACACATGGGGACATAGGTCACACATGGGGACATAGGTCACACATGGGGTCATAGGTCACACATGGGGTCATAGGTCACACATGGAGACATAGGTCACACATGGGGTCATAGGTCACACATGGGGTCATAGGTCACACATGGAGACATAGGTCACACATGGGGTCATAGGTCACACATGGGGTCATAGGTCACATATGGGGACATAGGTCAAACATGGGGTCATAGGTCACACATGGGGACATAGGTCACACATGGAGACATAGGTCACACATGGTGTCATAGGTCACACATGGGGTCATAGGTCACACATGGTGTCATAGGTCACACATGGGTTCATGGATCACACATGGGGTCATAGGTCACACATGGGGTCATAGGTCACACATGGGGACATAGGTCACACATGGGTTCATGGATCACACATGGGTTCATGGATCACACATGGGGTCATAGGTCACACATGGGGTCATAGGTCACACATGGGGACATAGGCCACACATGGGGTCATAGGTCAAACATAGGGTCATAGGTCACACATGGGGTCATAGGTCACAAATGGGGTCATAGGTCACACATGGGGTCATAGGTCACACATGGGGTCATAGGTCACACATGGGGACATTGGTCACACATGGGGACATAGGTCACACATGGGGTCATAGGTCACACATGGGGTCATAGGCCACACATGGGGACATAGGTCACACATGGGGTCATAGGTCACACATGGGGTCATAGGTCACACATGGGGTCATAGGTCACACATGGAGACATAGGTCACACATGGGGTCATAGGTCACACATGGGGTCATAGGTCACACATGCTTGTAGAACGCTCGTCTCAACAGTGCGACTGGTTCAAAAAAGAAAAAACATGAAACTCTTAATCTTTGGCTTAGGCACATGAGACTTGGGACAGTGATAGAGCGACCTTTGACCTCTGACCTTTGATGAGTAAAACACACCTGGAGCATCGCTCTATGATAAACAGGAAGTCAGCCATGTTGAATCAAAGTTTGACTCTTTTTTTTCATAATCGTACTTGTCCCAAGATTTTCGTCCGATCGAGCTCAAAACAACACTTTTCGCATCTAAAGACATTGAAATGTAAAATTCAAAAGAATGTTGAGATTCTTTACGGTCTCGGCGTGACACGCCCCCAAAAAAGGCTTAATTTAGTTTTTTCAAAGACAAGTCGCGTCTATTGGAAATGATCTGTGGAGCTCATATTTCACTGACTAATGTGTTTTTATGTCTGAGTGGAAATAATTAATACCATGTAATAAATGTACTCTATAGCGCCCCCTACACATTGTGTGAAAAACTCAACATTGTCTGATTTGTTTATATTCTCCTCCAGACGCCATGAAAAAAGTGCATTGCAGATATTGTGTATTTTCACAATTGGCCAGCAGAGGCGCAATGAATGCCTTCACTTCCTCTTCCGCTTTTATTTTGATGGAACATTTCCTCTCGTGCCGTGGTCTTAGTATTAGCGTTAGCATCAGCATTAGCGGTGGGTCTCTGTTGCTAGGTGATGGAGGCACAGGGAGGAGGGGGTTTAAAGAATAAAGTCTAAGAGAATGCAGTGTCGGGGCAATCGCCATCAAAACACGGTTGCGGCTTTAATTCATACTGTTAAAGTGTGCAGGATAAACTCTGATACGCCGCAACATACATTTACTGCAGTGAATATTATGAGTTGAAACCTGATTTGACGCTGTGGCCAAACAGTCAAATCCATTCACACCATCAGATCACCACTTCTCGTGGAACCAGGTGATGAAGCAAAGTTAAAGATGGAATGGACGATTTTTTTCAGCAAATTTTGTATCATATTTCCTCGTGTTGTGGATAAATCATTTGTCCTGCCACGTATCAATCATAAAACGCACCTGTCGCTCACCTGCAGCCGCGTCAGGCTCGTCCCCACGTTTCCACGTGCCTAAGCGCATGGATCTATCATAATATAGTTCCCTCAGTGTACGGGGCAAAATGAAGACGGAGAAAGACAGTTGGAGCTGACGCAGAAGTGGACAGAAATCTACGGGAGACGAGCGATGTGATGCGATCCGTTGTGCTAATAAACAAACACACGTGTGTGATGTATCAGTCCACACGGGGGAGTGGCATGAGCACGGGGGAGTGGCATGTGCACGGGGGAGTGGCATGTGCACGGGGGAGTGGCATGAGCACGGGGGAGTGGCATGTGCACTTCCACCTGCGTTCTCAAATCGCCGAAAAACCGTCCATACCGCCTTTAAAGGACTTTTAACCATGGTCTAACATTGTTCCTTCATTTAAAACATAGCTTGAGCTGTAACTAGCTTCATTAGTGCTGTATTCATTCATCTTGTTTATGAGCTCGTCTTCTGTTCTCCTTCTTGGTTTTAAATTTCCCAGATGTGTGTGTGATATGAAGAAGGTTTCTAATGGGGACAAATGATACATCATTTTAATGAGCTTTTGAACTTGCTACAATGGTGTTTCCTCAGTTATATTCTGTTTATTCCTGCATGTTTGCTTTAATCCTGTATTGTCCTTAAACACTGTCAATGGACCCGTTTTCTGTTTCTGTTGCTAAGCTGTTTTAAATGTTTTGGTTTACAATTAATAAAATATAAGATTATGCACTTATGTTAAAGTTTAATATCAAGCATCTGAAAAAGCCTTCAAGTCCATAAATCCTCACCGGACTCGTTCTGAGCTTTTGTCTCATGTTGCATTCATTAGAACTGTTGGTTACATTGGCATGTTGGGGCAAGCTAGGTTAACCCTAACTCTGGGCCTTCTTGATGAGGAGCTGATGATGGCTCACACTTGAGGTCCCGGTGATGGTGGCTCCTCCCACTTGAGGTCCTGGTGATGGTGGAGCAGAGGAGGTGGAGGAGTCCACAGTGGAGATGGGGGAGTCTGTGATGGTGAGGGGGGGGGGGGGGGCTGTGACTTTCCTGAAGTCCATGATCCGTTACCGCTGCACCAGCCGCTCCACCTCCTGTAACAGACTCATCCCCGTCTGAGATGAGCCCCATGAGGGTGGTGTCGTCATGGCGATGAGGGCGGTGTCGTCATGGTGATGAGGGTGGTGTCGTCATGGTGATGAGGGAGGTGTCGTCATGGTGATGAGGGTGGTGTCATCCACAAACTTGATCAGTTTTACAGAGTCATGACTGGAGGTGCAGCAGTTTGTCACAGGGAGAAGAGCAGGGGAGAAAGTACACAGCCCTGTGGAGCTCCTGTGCTGATAGTCCCAGTGTCTGAGACATTCTTCCCCAGCTGCACACACTGCCTCTGATCCATCAGGAAGTCGGTGCTCCCCCTGCAGGTGGAGTCAGTGCTCCCCCTGCAGGTGGAGTCGGTGCTCCCCCTGCAGGTGGAGTCAGCGTTCCTCCTACAGGTGGAGTCGGCGCTCCCCCTGCAGGTGGAGTCGGCGCTCCCCCTGCAGGTGGAGTCAGGCAGGTTGAGCTGGGAGAGCTTGTCCTGGAGCAGAGCAGGAGGTGGTGTTGATGCAGAGCTGAAGTCCACAAACAGGATCCTGGTGTAGGTTCCAGGGGAGTCCAGGTGCTGCAGGTGAAGTGGAGAGCCAGGTTGATGGTGTCGTCCACAGACCTGTTGGCTCTATAGGGGAACTTTGGTAATTCGTGGCTGAAGTTCCCCTTGTTAAAATCGCCCAGGATAATACACAAGGAGTCCAAGAAGGTCCGTTCCACACTCAGAACCTGGTCCGCGAGCGTGCGCTGTGCCTCCGGTTCACGTTCGGTGGGATTGTTATTGCTGTACCAGGACACCAGCCGGACAGACTCATCCCCGTCCACAGACCTGTTGCTCTGTAGGCGAACAGCAGGGGGTCCAGCAGGGGGTCAAGCAGGGGGTCCAGCAGGGAGGAGGTGGGGGAGGACCCGGCGCTCAAATGACTTCATGCCTACAGACGTCAGTGCCACAGGTCTGTAGTCATTAAGTCCAGTGATCCGGGGCTTCTTGGGGACAGGGACAATGATGGACGACTTGAAGCTGGGACATGGCATGACTCCAGGAGGTGTTAAAAATGCCAGTGAAGACAGGGGCCAGCTCGCCTGCGCAGTGTCTTAAGGTGGCCGTGGTGACACTGTCTGGTCCAACAGCCTTTCGCGGGTTGGATTTGAGGAATAGTCCGTTTACATCCTTTAAACCTTCTGAGATCCAGAAGCTGAACTCCTTTAGTTCAAATAAAACAATGGGTGGGTAAAAACTCTGCAACTAAATACAGACAAAACGGAAATGCAGATTATTGCCCCTGATGATGCCATTCCTGGGATAAACCAGTATTTGTGTGATCTAGGCCAGACTGCTAAAGTTAGAAACTTTGGGAGTTACCTTTGACACAGACATGTCTTTAGAGCACCACTCTAAGCTGTTGACGAGGAACTGTTTCTTTCAGCTGAGGAAAATCTCTAAACTCAGGAAAACGGTGTCTCAAAATGATCTGGAACTCATAGTTCGTGCTTTTTGTCTCTTCACGTTTAGACTATTGTAACAGCTTGTTTTCCTGACTAAACAAGAAGGAACTCCTTAGTCTGCAGCTGGTCCAGAACTCTGCAGCTGGTCCAGAACTCTGCAGCTGGTCCAGAACTCTGCAGCTGGTCCAGAACTCTGCAGTTGGTCCAGAACTCTGCAGCGAGGATCTTGACTCGCACAAATAGAAGGGCCCACATTTCACCCATTGTGATACAGTTTAAAGTTCTAGTCCTGACTTTTAGAGCTTTGCATGGTCAGGTCCCTTTGTATTTATATTACATTATATTATACATCACTGATCACACCGTACACTCCCCCTCACTCACTGAGGTCTTTATATCAGAAACACTCGTTCTCAGACCAGAGGAGACAGATCTTTGCAGGCCGTTGCGCCCAAAGTCTGGAATGATCTTCCACTCTCCCTGCGGTCACTGTACTCTGTTGTTGCTTTTAAGGGTCAGCTCAAAACCTTTTTATTCAGTCTGGCCTTGTAATTACAGTTGCTTTAGGGACTGTTCACTGTAAGTTCTGTGATTTTATTGTTTTATTGTATGTTTTTGTGAAGCACTTTGTGACTTCTGTCTGTGAAAGGTGCTAGGGTGTCCTGGTGCCACGTGCACTGATGGACCTTGTGCTTGAACATGGTGTTCGTTATGGACAATCCGTGGCACAGAAGTCCAATAACTTTCTGCTTTGAGAGAACTGACCGGAAAACTGACCGGTGTTGTTCTAAGCTCCTCCCCCACACTACTGATTGGGAGGAAGTCAAGGCAACAGGTGTTGAACTGCTCTACAGTGTGAGTGGTTGGATTCCAGCCAAAATGCAAACCTCCCAAATCAGTTTTGACTCAGTCAGGACCTTGGTCTGCAATATTTCAGGGATGCCTTGGACTTTTTGAGCCACTCCCCTCAGGCAGGAGGCCACTCCCCTCAGGCAGGAGGCTACGGTCCATCCGGACCAGAACCTCCCTCCATAAGAACAGTTTCTTTCCTCTGCTGTTGGACTCATGAACACTTCTTAAACACTGTCACTTTAACCATCATTTAATCACTCACTTGTAAATGTGTGTACATATTAAGCCTATTTTTTATTTTTATTTTTATTCTATTATAATTTTTTGTCTGCTAGCTTGTTGTTATGACTCAAGTCATAACAACAAGCTATCAAGCTAGCTGTTTTGTTTTTCAGGTTAGACAAACTCGGGGACGAGGGGTTGGTACGAGGGAAGGGACCGGAGTCCGACCGGACAAAGCTTGTTTGTTGTTTTGTGTTGCATCGAATCACCAAGACAAGTTCCTATGCTTTTGAAATTTGTTCATTGACAATAGCAATAAACTTATTCTGATTTTGATTCTCTGATGCCAAAGTAAACTATGAAGTTGTCTCAAAGGCATTTTGCCACGGTCCTAGCTTTCTGATTAGGGGTAGGTATTGCAACAGCAAACTTTGAGTAGTGGTCGGTTGAGTCTAGTGTCTGGCTCCAATGGACGAGATGTTTAAATTCTCTCATGGGGAGCTGTTTTCTCGTTTTACGTTGTATACAGCAACCGCATGTTTAGACTTTAAGCTCAACGTCAGAAGCCATTCTCGGCTTGTAGAAACGTGTTCGAGCCAAGGGAGGGAGGGGGTGTCAAATCCGCATTAGAAGGCGCTGAGCCATTGAGACAGTTGTCGGTCGTCAGCGGAAGGGGGGGCTCTGGGCTTGTAATTGGTGAGAAGCCGGAGCCCACTCCACACGGGGTTGTTGTTGGAGAACTGCTGCTTCAGATGCCTATTATACGCGAGATGGTACTGAGATATAGCTCTCCACACCTCCCTGCTACATCCGTACTTTGCATCTTTGTAGCGCTCTCTAGCTCCGGCCCTGTGCGCTTCCTCCTTCTGCCGCCTCAACTGCCTCAGTTTGGGTGTGATCCAGGGTTTGTCATTGTTGAAAGTGACTTTGGTGTGTGATGTTTAATGCTGTCCTCACAGAATGTAGGACGTCACAGTGTCCGTGTCCTCATCCAAACTGTCTGTGGCAGCTCTGAACACCTCCCAGTCTGTAATGTCCAAACACACACGTAGCTCCTCCCAGTCTGTAACGTCCAAACACACACGTAGCTCCTCCTCCTCTGCTTCATTGGTCCACTTCTTAGAAGTCCTCACTACAGGTTTGGAGAGCTTCAGCCTCTGTCTGTACGTGTGGATCAGGTGAACCATGACGTGGTCTGACGAGCCCAGCGTGGCTCCGCCCACGGCGCGGAAGGTGTTGCTGACTATTGTCTAACAGTGATTCAGTGTGTTCTGCTCTCTGGTCGGGACTTTAATAATGTCTTACTGTCTCTACTGATTTTTAAACTGTCTGTACTTTGGCAATTCGTGGCTGAAGTTCCCCTTGTTAAAATCGCCCAGGATAATACACAAGGAGTCCAAGAAGGTCCGTTCCACACTCAGAACCTGGTCCGCGAGCGCGCGCTGTGCCTCCGGTTCACGTTCGGTGGGATTGTTACTGCTGTACCAGGACACCAGACGGACAGACTCATCCCCGTCCACAGACCTGTTGCTCTGTAGGCGAACAGCAGGGGGTCCAGCAGGGGGGAGGTGAAGGACTTGAGGTGTGGCAAGACCAGGCGCTCAAATGACTTCATGACTACAGACGTCAGCACCATTTTCAGTGCCTAGGCATGGACATTGTTTGACCTTTGAATAAAAGTAAGTCAGGCAACCTTGTACTGACAGACTATGCATGAAACACTATGCAACAAGGTATCTGCAAGTTTTTACCCTGAAATCTATCAAAGCAAAGACTGTAGCTTACGGTCTAGTGTAGTTGGTTTCCCTTGGGAGATACTGATCAGGGTACAAATTTTGTGTCAAAACTACTTAAGGTGTTGTTTTCAGTCCTTTGATACCAGCAGTTGATACCACATCATCCACAAAACGATGGACTCACTGAAAGGTTTAACCAAACACTAAAACAAATGCAAAATTTGTAAATGAAACTGGCTCCATACATTCTGTTTACATACAGAGAGGTTCCTCAATCTTTTGGGGCATGAAGTTAGGGAACCCCTGACAATTTAAAGGAACAGTCGGAGGGGAGACAAACTGACAATGAGCCTTTAAATGTTGTGTCCTATATGCTCCACATGTGAGAGAGGTCTGAGAGGATGACCACCCTGGCCCAGGAGCACATGAAGACCTCCCGAAACAAACAAAAGAACAAAAGACCTGGTATGACAACGCATCCAGAGAGCGGGGGTTTGAGCCTGGCCAAACAGTCCGAACATCGGTGGATAGCAAGCTGCTGGCAAAGTGAAAGGGCCCCTACAAGGTAATACAGAACTTGGGACCAATAACATATACAATTTCTGTTCCAAGCCAAAGCTGCTCTATACCGGATCTCCGTGTAAACCCGTTGGAGAAATGGGTCTCTAGACCTGACAATCAACAAGCCTGAGAATGAGATCAGAGAATGAGAAGCTGGAGGAGGAATATCTACCTGTTCCATCGGCTTCAGTGTCCAGTCCATACCACCTGACAGAGAAGCAGAGGTCTGAGGTGAGGAGTATCTGTTCATCAGAAGTGTCTCGGGAAAACCTAGGCTATACTACTATAATAACACATGGCATTGCCTTGAAAGAAGATGCAGTGGTAAAACGAGTGAGTTATTGTATCAAGGAGAAACTCCTTGAATCTTTTTGAAAAGGAGATTGAACTATTGCTGTCTCTTGGCATCACTAAATATTGTGCAATCCAGTTATGCTCATCCCCAAGAAAAATGGCACAATTAGGTTTTTTCACCACAATAGAATATAAATCAAAGTTTGATTTATATTCCACACCCCACATTGAGGATTTGATTGAGAATCTTGGAACCAATGGTTCAATATGAAGATCAGAAACATTTTATGGACCGAACATAAAATTGCCTGATACGCAGATGATGTTCAATTATATTAGTCCAAACCAGACATTTCCATACCCAGTATGATGCATTTCCTTCATGGATACAAACTGAAATTCTCTCTTACTGGCGTCCCCTTTGACCTTTAGAAAGACTTATCCATTTAAATGAAATGGAACGGAATCTCTTCGATATTTAGGTGTAGTACTCCTTAAAGAACTATCAACAATTAACAAAGATCTTGAAAAATTGAATCTTATCCCATACTCAAGTCCAAGTCAAAAGATTGAAACTAGAATTTGGTGTGAGCCAGAATGTGAAAATCAATAGTCTTATACTGAGAGTCATGTGGTGCCGGGGGTTCCTGTGCAGGTCTTATACTGAGAGTCATGTGGTGCCGGGGGTTCCTGTACAGGTCTTATACTGAGAGTCATGTGGTGCCTGAAGTTCCTGTACAGGTCTTATACTGAGAGTCGTGTGGTGCCGGGGGTTCCTGTGCAGGTCTTATACTGAGAGTCATGTGGTGCCGGGGGTTCCTGTACAGGTCTTATACTGAGAGTCATGTGGTGCCTGAAGTTCCTGTACAGGTCTTATACTGAGAGTCGTGTGGTGCCGGGGGTTCCTGTACAGGTCTTATACTGAGAGTAATGTGGTGCCGGGGGTTCCTGTACAGGTCTTATACTGAGAGTAATGTGGTGTCGGGGGTTCCTGTACAGGTCTTATACTGAGAGTAATGTGGTGTCGGGGGTTCCTGTACAGGTCTTATGCTGAGAGTCATGTGGTGCCGGGGGTTCCTGTACAGGTCTTATACTGAGAGTCATGTGGTGCCGGGGGTTCCTGTACAGGTCTTATACTGAGAGTAATGTGGTGCCAGAGGTTCCTGTACAGGTCTTATACTGAGAGTCATGTGGTGCCGGGGGTTCCTGTACAGGTCTTATACTGAGAGTCATGTGGTGCCGGGGGTTCCTGTACAGGTCTTATACTGAGAGTCATGTGGTGCCGGGGGTTCCTGTACAGGTCTTATACTGAGAGTCATGTAGTGCCGGGGGTTCCTGTACAGGTCTTATACTGAGAGTCATGTGGTGCCGGGGGTTCCTGTACAGGTCTTATACTGAGAGTCATGTGGTGCCTGAGGTTCCTGTACAGGTCTTATACTGAGAGTCATGTGGTGCCGGGGGTTCCTGTGCAGGTCTTATACTGAGAGTCATGTGGTGCCGGGGGTTCCTGTACAGGTCTTATACTGAGAGTCATGTGGTGCCTGAAGTTCCTGTACAAGTCTTATACTGAGAGTCGTGTGGTGCCGGGGGTTCCTGTACAGGTCTTATACTGAGAGTAATGTGGTGCCGGGGGTTCCTGTACAGGTCTTATACTGAGAGTCATGTGGTGCCGGGGGTTCCTGTACAGGTCTTATACTGAGAGTCATGTGGTGCCTGAGGTTCCTGTACAGGTCTTATACTGAGAGTCATGTGGTGCCGGGGGTTCCTGTACAGGTCTTATACTGAGAGTCATGTGGTGCCGGGGGTTCCTGTACAGGTCTTATACTGAGAATCATGTGGTGCCGGGGGTTCCTGTACAGGTCTTATACTGAGAGTCATGTGGTGCCGGGGGTTCCTGTACAGGTCTTATACTGAGAGTCATGTGGTGCCGGGGGTTCCTGTACAGGTCTTATACTGAGAGTCATGTGGTGCCTGAGGTTCCTGTACAGGTCTTATACTGAGAGTCATGTGGTGCCTGAGGTTCCTGTACAGGTCTTATACTGAGAGTCATGTGGTGTCGTGGGTTCCTGTACAGGTCTTATACTGAGAGTAATGTGGTGCCGGGAGTTCCTGTACAGGTCTTATACTGAGAGTCATGTGGTGCCGGGGGTTCCTGTACAGGTCTTATACTGAGAGTCATGTGGTGCCTAAGGTTCCTGTACAGGTCTTATACTGAGAGTCATGTGGTGCCGGGGGTTCCTGTACAGGTCTTATACTGAGAGTCATGTGGTGCCGGGGGTTCCTGTACAGGTCTTATACTGAGAGTCATGTGGTGCCGGGGGTTCCTGTACAGGTCTTATACTGAGAGTCATGTGGTGCCTGAGGTTCCTGTACAGGTCTTATACTGAGAGTAATGTGGTGCCGGGGGTTCCTGTACAGGTCTTATACTGAGAGTCATGTGGTGCCGTGGGTTCCTGTACAGGTCTTATACTGAGAGTCATGTGGTGCCTGAGGTTCCTGTACAGGTCTTATACTGAGAGTCGTGTGGTGCCGGGGGTTCCTGTACAGGTCTTATACTGAGAGTCATGTGGTGCCGTGGGTTCCTGTACAGGTCTTATACTGAGAGTCATGTGGTGCCGGGGGTTCCTGTACAGGTCTTATACTGAGAGTCATGTGGTGCCGGGGGTTCCTGTACAGGTCTTATACTGAGAGTCATGTGGTGCCGGGGGTTCCTGTACAGGTCTTATACTGAGAGTCGTGTGGTGCCGGGGGTTCCTGTACAGGTCTTATACTGAGAGTCGTGTGGTGCCGGGGGTTCCTGTACAGGTCTTATACTGAGAGTCATGTGGTGCCGGGGGTTCCTGTACAGGTCTTATACTGAGAGTCATGTGGTGCCGGGGGTTCCTGTACAGGTCTTATACTGAGAGTCATGTGGTGCCGGGGGTTCCTGTGCAGGTCTTATACTGAGAGTCATGTGGTGCCGGGGGTTCCTATACAGGTCTTATACTGAGAGTCATGTGGTGCCTGAAGTTCCTGTACAGGTCTTATACTGAGAGTCGTGTGGTGCCTGAGGTTCCTGTACAGGTCTTATACTGAGAGTCATGTGGTGCCGGGGGTTCCTGTACAGGTCTTATACTGAGAGTCATGTGGTGCCTGAGGTTCCTGTACAGGTCTTATACTGAGAGTCATGTGGTGCCGGGGGTTCCTGTGCAGGTCTTATACTGAGAGTCATGTGGTGCCGGGGGTTCCTGTACAGGTCTTATACTGAGAGTCATGTGGTGCCTGAAGTTCCTGTACAGGTCTTATACTGAGAGTCGTGTGGTGCCTGAGGTTCCTGTACAGGTCTTATACTGAGAGTCATGTGGTGCCTGAGGTTCCTGTACAGGTCTTATACTGAGAGTCATGTGGTGCCGGGGGTTCCTGTACAGGTCTTATACTGAGAGTAATGTGGTGCCGGGGGTTCCTGTATAGGTCTCATACTGAGAGTCATGTGGTGCCGGGGGTTCCTGTACAGGTCTTATACTGAGAGTCATGTGGTGCCTGAGGTTCCTGTACAGGTCTTATACTGAGAGTCATGTGGTGCCGGGGGTTCCTGTACAGGTCTTATACTGAGAGTCATGTGGTGCCGGGGGTTCCTGTACAGGTCTTATACTGAGAGTCATGTGGTGCCGGGGGTTCCTGTACAGGTCTTATACTGAGAGTCATGTGGTGCCTGAGGTTCCTGTACAGGTCTTATACTGAGAGTAATGTGGTGCCGGGGGTTCCTGTACAGGTCTTATACTGAGAGTCATGTGGTGCCGTGGGTTCCTGTACAGGTCTTATACTGAGAGTAATGTGGTGCCTGAGGTTCCTGTACAGGTCTTATACTGAGAGTCGTGTGGTGCCGGGGGTTCCTGTACAGGTCTTATACTGAGAGTCATGTGGTGCCGGGGGTTCCTGTACAGGTCTTATACTGAGAGTCGTGTGGTGCCGGGGGTTCCTGTACAGGTCTTATACTGAGAGTTGTGTGGTGCCGGGGGTTCCTGTACAGGTCTTATACTGAGAGTCGTGTGGTGCCGGGGGTTCCTGTACAGGTCTTATACTGAGAGTCATGTGGTGCCGTGGGTTCCTGTACAGGTCTTATACTGAGAGTCGTGTGGTGCCGGGGGTTCCTGTACAGGTCTTATACTGAGAGTCGTGTGGTGCCGGGGGTTCCTGTACAGGTCTTATACTGAGAGTAATGTGGTGCCGTGGGTTCCTGTACAGGTCTCATACTGAGAGTCATGTGGTGCCGTGGGTTCCTGTACAGGTCTTATACTGAGAGTCATGTGGTGCCGGGGGTTCCTGTACAGGTCTCATACTGAGAGTAACGTGGTGCAGAGGGTTCCTGTACAGGTCTTACTGCAGATGACAGACGCTTGAGTCATTTGGAGGAAGTGAAGAATCCCTGGGTCAAATATGTTCTTACAACATGGAAGGAGCTGATCAGAACAAACTAAACACAGATGTTACAAACTTAAACTGGTAAAGTTTTATGACCAAAGGTTTTGTACCAAATAGAACTGAGCTGAGACTGAAACAAATGGGATAGAGACGGTAATTTTATTTTGACTGACAAATAATGGTAAAATGTGTGTACATCTCACTGGAGAACCACAGAGTCACATGTTTGGAGGGAATTCTGTTGGAAAAGTGTGTCTGGTTTCTTTCTAAGCCCATGTCAAAGTGCCCATGACTCACAGAGAAATGCAGACTGTTGGAGAGGATGTGGCAGCAGGAGACAGACTGTTGGAGAGGATGTGGCAGCAGGAGACAGACTGTTGGAGAGGATGTGGCAGCAGGAGACAGACTGTTGGAGAGGATGTGGCAGCAGGAGACAGACTGTTGGAGAGGATGTGGCAGCAGGAGGCAGACTGTTGGAGAGGATGTGGCAGCAGGAGGCAGACTGTTGGAGAGGATATGGCAGCAGGAGGCAGACTGTTGGAGAGGATGTGGCAGCAGGAGGCAGACTGTTGGAGAGGATGTGGCAGCAGGAGGCAGACTGTTGGAGAGGATGTGGCAGCAGGAGGCAGACTGTTGGAGAGGATGTGACAGCAGGAGGCAGTCCTGCTGTCACATCCTCTCCAACAGTCCCCCACCTCCTGCACCGAGTCCAGAGGACAGTCCAGGACGGAGCTTTGTCCAGCTTCTTCCTCTCCCTCTGTGATGACCACACCTACAGGAGCTGATGCACCATGTTTTGTGAGTCCAGTCCAGTTTGTGGTTCAGATGAACACCAGGTACTTGTATGAGTCACTCTCTCAATGTCCCGTCCCTGGATGTTCACTGGTGAGGGGGCAGTGGAGTGGCGTCTGCGGAAATCCACCACCATCTCCTTGGTCTTCCCCGCGTTGATGAGGAGGTGGTTCCACAAAGTCCTGCTCCAGTCCTCTGTACTCCGCGTCATCGTCGTCCGTGATGAGTCCGATGATGGCAGAGTGGTTTCAAGACATCGCTTCTGAGTCATAGACCCACGGCCCTCAGGCCCACGGCCCTCAGGCCCACAGCCCCGTGGTGGTCATTAGTTCCATGTGTTACCAGCCTGGCAGGCCCCTTTAAGTAAGAGAGCTGGGGATTGTGGGTAACGGGAAGTGCGCTACGTTTTTCTGTGTGTTCGGTGCGTGTTGCAGCGAGTATCATGCCTGCTCAGCCTCTGTTCCACATGATTTGTTCTGTCATTAAACCTATGGATCTATAGTTTTACACCTGCAGCTCGTTCATGACACTTCGGCGAGTTCACGGCAGCTCAACACGTCACTTTGCGCTCTGATAAAAAAAGCTTCCTGAGCTGCAGAACCAGTGGTGGGGCCACAGTGTGTCAAATGCTTGCGCTTCCTGCTAGAGCGCCCCCTGGTGGCCAGTAAACATCTGTAAATTACCCGCACTGTTGCAGGGTTTAAAGCTGGGGGGAAGTAGCCGCTTAAAGTCCGAAAATTACAATGTGAACTTGGACCTTGGACTGGACTGACATCATAATCAGGATTTCATTTACAACTTGTGCTATTTATGTGATTGGTTTCTTGAATATTGCTCTCTGGTCATGTTCTAGGTTTTGTGTTTTATAAATTATTTTGGAAAATCAAAAACAAATCCCCTAAAATTATGTCATTAATTCACTGAATCCACTTCCCACATTTCTCTGGGACATTATTGCTCCAAATGCATGTTCCTCCATTCATCCTTTAGAGTACTCTGTCCAGAGCCTTTAGAGTACTCGGTCCAGTGCCTTTAGAGTACTCTGTCCAGAGCCTTTAGAGTACTCTGTCCAGAGCCTTTAGAGTACTCGGTCCAGAGCCTTTAGAGTACTCGGTCCAGAGCCTTTAGAGTACTCTGTCCAGAGCCTTTAGAGTATTCTGTCCAGAGCCTTTAGAGTACTCTGTCCAGAGCCTTTAGAGTATTCTGTCCAGAGCCTTTAGAGTACTCGGTCCAGAGCCTTTAGAGTACTCTGTCCAGAGCCTTTAGAGTACTCTGTCCAGAGCCTTTAGAGTATTCTGTCCAGAGCCTTTAGAGTATTCTGTCCAGAGCCTTTAGAGTACTCTGTCCAGAGCCTTAAGAGTACTCTGTCCAGAGCCTTTAGAGTACTTGGTCCAGAGCCTTTAGAGTACTCTGTCCAGAGCCTTTAGAGTACTTGGTCCAGAGCCTTTAGAGTACTCTGTCCAGAGCCTTTAGAGTATTCTGTCCAGAGCCTTTAGAGTACTCGGTCCAGAGCCTTTAGAGTACTCTGTCCAGAGCCTTTAGAGTACTCTGTCCAGAGCCTTTAGAGTATTCTGTCCAGAGCCTTTAGAGTACTCTGTCCAGAGCCTTAAGAGTACTCTGTCCAGAGCCTTTAGAGTACTCGGTCCAGAGCCTTTAGAGTACTCTGTCCAGAGCCTTTAGAGTACTCTGACCAGAGCCTTTAGAGTACTCTGTCCAGAGCCTTTAGAGTACTCGGTCCAGAGCCTTTAGAGTACTCGGTCCAGAGCCTTTAGAGTACTCTGTCCAGAGCCTTTAGAGTACTCTGTCCAGAGCCTTTAGAGTACTCTGTCCAGAGCCTTTAGAGTATTCTGTCCAGAGCCTTTAGAGTACTTGGTCCAGAGCCTTTAGAGTACTCTGTCCAGAGCCTTTAGAGTACTCTGTCCAGAGCCTTTAGCGTACTTGGTCCAGAGCCTTTAGAGTACTTGGTCCAGAGCCTTTAGAGTACTCGGTCCAGAGCCTTTAGAGTACTCGGTCCAGAGCCTTTAGAGTACTCGGTCCAGAGCATTTAGAGTACTTGGTCCAGAGCCTTTAGAGTACTCTGTCCAGAGCCTTTAGAGTATTCTGTCCAGAGCCTTTAGAGTACTCGGTCCAGAGCCTTTAGAGTACTCGGTCCAGAGCCTTTAGAGTACTCGGTCCAGAGCCTTTAGAGTATTCTGTCCAGAGCCTTTAGAGTACTTGGTCCAGAGCCTTTAGAGTACTCTGTCCAGAGCCTTTAGAGTACTCTGTCCAGAGCCTTTAGAGTACTTGGTCCAGAGCCTTTAGAGTACTCGGTCCAGAGCCTTTAGAGTACTCTGTCCAGAGCCTTTAGAGTACTCTGTCCAGAGCCTTTAGAGTACTTGGTCCAGAGCCTTTAGAGTACTCGGTCCAGAGCCTTTAGAGTACTCTGTCCAGAGCCTTTAGAGTACTCTGTCCAGAGCCTTTAGAGTACTCTGTCCAGAGCCTTTAGAGTACTTGGTCCAGAGCCTTTAGAGTACTCGGTCCAGAGCCTTTAGAGTACTCGGTCCAGAGCCTTTAGAGTACTCTGTCCAGAGCCTTTAGAGTACTTGGTCCAGAGCCTTTAGAGTACTCGGTCCAGAGCCTTTAGAGTACTCGGTCCAGAGCCTTTAGAGTACTCTGTCCAGAGCCTTTAGAGTACTTGGTCCAGAGCCTTTAGAGTACTCTGTCCAGAGCCTTTAGAGTACTCGGTCCAGAGCCTTTAGAGTACTCTGTCCAGAGCCTTTAGAGTATTCTGTCCAGAGCCTTTAGAGTATTCAGAGCCTATTTTTAACTGGAGACATGGCAGAACAGAAATAAGCAGTGCCATGTGTAACCACATCTTTTCTCCTTCAACTGATAAAAATAGAGCTGATCATTTTAGGAGTCTCAGACACTGAAAGGTCACAAGGATCAGGCGAGTGGCGCCTCCTGCTGGTCAGAGAGAGGTCAGAGGCTGAAGCTGGACCGTGTGTCACAGCCTCTGGTGGAGGATTCTTATTTTATTTCTATTGTTTTACTTTCTTTACTGGACAAAGTGTCCTGGAATAGACTTTATGAACATAATCATGTGCAATACTGACATAATCATGTGCAATACTGACACAATCATGTGCAATACTGACACAATCATGTGCAATACTGACATAATCATGTGCAATACTGACATAATCATGTGCAATACTGACATAATCATGTGCAATACTGACACAATCATGTGCAATACTGACATAATCATGTGCCATTCTGTAACATAATGTCAATCATTCCTGGTGCAATATTTTCTGTCCATAAAACAGCTGTAAATAGGAGTGCAGGGTTCAGAATAAGCCGTATTGCAAAATGCGACGCAATTTTTCTCAAATGCGATGCATTCGTCAGAAAAAAGTGTTTTTGTATCGCAGCTTTTGCGATATAAAAAATGTGTTCAATTGTAAAACCAAAGCGCCTAAAAGTACTGATCACTGTCAATCATCGTCAACAACGGCATGACAGAATGTAGGAGGAGCCACCGGGACAGCGGGAGGAGCCACCGGCGTGCGGAGGGCGACGAGGGGCTTTGACGAGCGCCGCGTCTCGCTAATCGCACGACAATAACGATGTGAGATTAGCGAGACGCGGCGCTCGTCAAAGCTGATGATGTAAATAAGGTCTGACTTTGTGTTAATTAATTTGTTCAACAACACATTTTTTGTAAGTTTTCTGTTTTATTTTGAAAAAGTGTTTAAAAGTTAATTTGTTAAGAGTTTTTTAAAATAGCATTTTTACAAATACATTTGAAATAAATAATTTAGTTACATCAATGGAAAATATTGATTGTTAGTTATATTTGTGTTTTGCTTTGCAACTAATTGAATTAAGATTAAGTACATCTGTTATTATTATACTTCTGTTCCTCACCGGTCTACTCTGTGCTGCAACAATGGAATTTCCCCATTGCGGCAAATACAAAGGTTATCTTATCTTTACCGAGGAGGGTGAGGAGTGTGATCCCTCTGTAGTTGGGACACACCCTCTGGTCCCCCTTCTTGAACAGAGGGACCACCACCCCGGTCTGCCAGTCCAGAGACACTGTCCCCGACCGCCACCCCGGTCTGCCAGTCCAGAGACACTGTCCCCGACCACCACCCCGGTCTGCCAGTCCAGAGGCACTGTCCCCGACCACCACCCCGGTCTGCCAGTCCAGAGGCACTGTCCCCGACCACCACCCCGGTCTGCCAGTCCAGAGGCACTGTCCCCGACCACCACCCCGGTCTGCCAGTCCAGAGGCACTGTCCCCGACCACCACCCCGGTCTGCCAGTCCAGAGACACTGTCCCCGACCACCACCCCGGTCTGCCAGTCCAGAGACACTGTCCCCGACCACCACCCCGGTCTGCCAATCCAGAGACACTGTCCCCGACCACCACGCCGGTGGCTGCCCACGAGTCCAAAGGTTCACTGGTCTGAAGCTGTGTCTCGTGCAGCGGGCTCTCCTCGCCTCCCTTTGCCCCACACACTGCTTTTTGGACTTTTCTAGAGTTGATGCACTTTTTATGATTAAACTCGACTTGGTTCTGTGCATAGCCTGAGCTCCTTATCGTATTATTAATGAATGAATTAACTCAAATAGCAGCAGTTTGGGCCGAGCGCCGCGGCTCTGTAGACACTCCCGTCTTGGCCAGCTGAATTTCCTTTTTGACACCAATCCTACGGTGATCGGATCACGCGTTTCTATATAGACATATATCATATCTCATATCAAGACATGGACCCACTGAGGGTCCATGTCCCCAGAGTTAGTCTTTGTGTCCCGAGATCTGGTGGGCGAGGCCCCTGCCGTCGACTGCTGCCAGATCTCTCTCCGTTCCCATATTGATACATAAAATGAATAAATAAATAAATTAAAATACTGAAATGCAGCCTCGGAGGAGGACCTCTTACTTACTGACTCTGTGGTGCATCAGCTCCTGTAGGTGTGGTCATCACAGAGGGAGAGGAGGAAGCTTGACAAAGCTCCGTCCTGGGCTGTCCTCTGGACTCGGTGCAGGAGGTGGGGGACAGAAGGGTCCTGGCTAAACTCACATCTATGCTGGACCATGAGCGTCGTCCTCTGCAGGACACTCTGTCCCCTGCAGGACACTCTGTCCCCTGCAGGACACTCTGTCCGCTCTGGAGAGCAGCTTCAGTGACTGATCCACCCTCGCTGTGAGAAGGAGACGTTTCACAGTCTTTCCTTCTGCTGCTGTCACTCTACAACAAACACTGTCATACCCATGTGCAATACTGTCATACCCATGTGCAATACTGTCATACCCATGTGCAATACTGTCATACACATGTGCAATACTGTCAAACCCATGTGCAATACTGACATACCCATGTGCAATACTGACATACCCATGTGCAATACTGTCATACACATGTGCAATACTGACATACCCATGTGCAATACTGTCATACACATGTGCAATACTGTCATACCCATGTGAAATACTGACATACCCGTGTGCAATACTGTCATACACATGTGCAATACTGACATACCCATGTGCACTACTGACACATTCATGTGCAATACTGTCATACCCATGTGCAATACTGTCATACCCATGTGCAATACTGTCATACCCATGTGCAATACTGTCATACACATGTGCAATACTGTCATACACATGTGCAATACTGACATACCCATGTGCTATACTGTCATACCCGTGTGTAATACTGACATACACATGTGCAATACTGTCATACCCATGTGCAATACCGTCATACCCATGTGCAATACTGACACATTCATGTGCAATACTGTCATACCCATACCCATGTGCAATACCGTCATACCCATGTGCAATACCGTCATAGCCATGTGCAATACTGTCATACCCATGTGCAATACTGTCATACCTTTGTGCAATTACTGTCATACCCATGTGCAAAACTGTCATACCCATGTGCAATACTGTCATACCCATGTGCAATACTGTCATAACTTTGTGCAACAGTCATACTCATGTGCAATACTGACATACCCATGTGCAATACTGTCATATACATGTGCAACACTGTCATACTCATGTGCAACACTGTCATACCCATGTGCAATACTGTCATACCCATGTGCAATACTGTCATAACTTTGTGCAACAGTCATACTCATGTGCAATACTGACATACCCATGTGCAATACTGTCATATACATGTGCAACACTGTCATACTCATGTGCAACACTGTCATACTCATGTGCAATACTGTCATACCCATGTGCAATACTGTCATACCCATGTGCAATACTGTCATACACATGTGCAATACTGACATACCCATGTGCAATACTGGCATATACATGTGCAACACTGTCATACTCATGTGCAACACTGTCATACCCATGTGCAATACTGTCATACCCATGTGCAATACTGTCATACCCATGTGCAATACTGTCATACACATGTGCAATACTGACATACCCATGTGCAATACTGCCATACCCATGTGCAATACTGACATACACATGTGCAATACTGTCATACCCATGTGCAATACTGTCATACACATGTGCAATACTGACATACCCATGTGCAATACTGTCAAACCCATGTGCAATACTGACATACCCATGTGCAATACTGACATACCCATGTGCAATACTGTCATACACATGTGCAATACTGACATACCCATGTGCAATACTGTCATACACATGTGCAATACTGTCATACCCATGTGAAATACTGACATACCCGTGTGCAATACTGTCATACACATGTGCAATACTGACATACCCATGTGCAATACTGACACATTCATGTGAAATACTGTCATACCCATGTGCAATACTGTCATACCCATGTGCAATACTGTCATACCCATGTGCAATACTGTCATACACATGTGCAATACTGACATACCCATGTGCAATACTGTCATCCACATGTGCAATACTGTCATCCACATGTGCAATACTGACATACCCATGTGCAATACTGTCATACCCGTGTGCAATACTGACATACACATGTGCAATACTGTCATACCCATGTGCAATACCGTCATACCCATGTGCAATACTGACCCATTCATGTGCAATACTGTCATACCCATACCCATGTGCAATACCGTCATACCCATGTGCAATACCGTCATACCCATGTGCAATACCGTCATACCCATGTGCAATACTGTCATACCTTTGTGCAATTACTGTCATACCCATGTGCAAAACTGTCATACCCATGTGCAATACTGTCATACCCATGTGCAATACTGTCATAACTTTGTGCAACAGTCATACTCATGTGCAATACTGACATACCCATGTGCAATACTGTCATATACATGTGCAACACTGTCATACTCATGTGCAACACTGTCATACCCATGTGCAATACTGTCATACCCATGTGCAATACTATCATACCCATGTGCAATACTGTCATACCCATGTGCAATACTGTCATACACATGTGCAATACTGACATACCCATGTGCAATACTGTCATATACATGTGCAACACTGTCATACTCATGTGCAACACTGTCATACCCATGTGCAATACTGTCATACCCATGTGCAATACTGTCATACCCATGTACAATACTGTCATACCCATGTGCAATACTGTCATACACATGTGCAATACTGACATACCCATGTGCAATACTGTCATACCCATGTGCAATACTGTCATACCCATGTGCAATACTGTCATACCTTTGTGCAATTACTGTCATACCCATGTGCAATACTGTCATACCCATGTGCAATACTGTCATAACTTTGTGCAACACTGTCATACTCATGTGCAATACTGACACATTCATGTGCAATACTGTCATACCCATGTGCAATACGTCATACCCATGTGCAATACCGTCATACCCATGTGCAATACTGTCATACCCATGTGCAATACTGTCATACCCATGTGCAATACTGTCATACACATGTGCAATACTGTCATACCCATGTGCAATACTGTCATACTCATGTGCAATACTGCCATACCCATGTGCAATACTGTCATACACATGTGCAATACTGTCATACACATGTGCAATACTGTCATACCCATGTGCAATACTGTCATACCCATGTGCAATACTGTCATACCTTTGTGCAATTACTGTCATACCCATGTGCAATACTGTCATACTCATGTGCAATACTGCCATACCCATGTGCAATACTGTCATACACATGTGCAATACTGTCATACACATGTGCAATACTGTCATACCCATGTGCAATACTGTCATACCCATGTGCAATACTGTCATACCTTTGTGCAATTACTGTCATACCCATGTGCAATACTGTCATACCCATGTGCTATACTGTCATACACATGTGCAATACTGTCATACCCATGTGCAATACTGTCATAACTTTGTGCAATACTGCCATACCCATGTGCAATACTGTCATACCCATGTGCAATACTGACACATTCATGTGCAATACTGTCATACCCATGTGCAATACCGTCATACCCATGTGCAATACCGTCATATCCATGTGCAATACTGTCATACCCATGTGCAATACTGTCATACCCATGTGCAATACTGTCATAACTTTGTGCAATACTGTCATACCCATGTGCAATACCGTCATACCCATGTGCAATACCGTCATACCCATGTGCAATACTGTCATACCCATGTGCAATAATGACACATTCATGTGCATATAACTGATGTAAATAAGAGTGTTTATTTTACCTGATGAAGACACTGTTTAAGAGTTTTGTTTATAAGAGTTCTTCTATTCAGAGTGTTTTTTAAACTTCCTGTAAGTGATCTGTCCTTTTCCTCTGGATCAACTGCGTTGCAACAATGAAATTTCCCCATGTGGACAATAATGGAATATATTATCTCATCTTTTTTGTTTCCGCTTCCACCCCCGGAATAAACCCAGACTGAGCCCCGACCAAACCAGGTCCTGGACCTGGAGGTGCTGAGCTCAGAATGCTCCAGGCAGCGTCCCGGGGCCTCTGAGCCTCTGATGGGGGCCCGGGGCCTCTGAGCCTCTGATGGGGGCCCCCAGTGTGGAGAGTTTACAGGAGCGGGTCCAGGACTCGAGTGGGGGAAATGGCTCTTACATTTTGACTGTGTCCATTATTCTGTCATTTATCATCCGTTATTTAAGCCCCTGAAGGTTGTTTTCGTATGATTATCTCGTCCATATTTTGTAGTTTCACTTTCCCAGAATGCACCAGACCACACCCTCAAGTTTCTTTACTCCACCTCATATTTTGGCATAACCCCGCCTCTTGTTGCGCCGTCGTCAATAACTGACAAAATGAGCTCTGCTGTTTCACCAACTGTTTGTTCCACAGGAGAAAAGATGACTGAGAAGAACCACCTTAGAGCTGAACCTTAGAGCTGAACCTTAGAGCTGAACCTCAGAGCTGAACCTTAGAGCTGAACCTTAGAGCTGAACCTCAGAGCTGAACCTTAGAGCTGAACCTCAGAGCTGAACATTAGAGCTGAACCTCAGAGCTGAACATTAGAGCTGAACCTTAGAGCTGAACCTTAGAGGTGAACCTTAGAGGTGAACCTTAGAGCTGAACCTCAGAGCTGAACCTTAGAGCTGAACCTTAGAGCTGAACCTCAGAGCTGAACCTTAGAGCTGAACCTCAGAGCTGAACATTAGAGCTGAACCTCAGAGCTGAACATTAGAGCTGAACCTTAGAGCTGAACCTTAGAGGTGAACCTTAGAGGTGAACCTTAGAGCTGAACCTCAGAG